>NW_026652279.1:40019673-40307499 GCF_009828535.3 Hylobates moloch
TTTTTTTTTTTTTTTTTTTGCTGTATTTCTGGAAGATTTTCCCACCTTCATCTTTTGATTCCAAAATTTTTTTCATTTTTGCCATTATATTCTTAATTTCTAAGGTTTTTTTTTTTTTTTTGTCTCATAGCTAGATTTTCTCTTTTTTTTTTTTTTTTTTTTTTGAGATGGCATCTCGCTCTGTCACCCAGGCTGGAGTGCAGTGGCATGATCTCAGCTCACTGCAACCTCTGCCTCCCGGGTTCAAGCGATTCTCCTACCTCAGCCTCCTGAGTAGCTAGGACTACAGGCGCCTGCCACCATGCCCAGCAAATTTTTATATTTTTAATAGAGACAGGGTTTCACCATGTTGGCCAGGATGGTTTTGATCTCTTGACCTCATGATCTGCCCGCCTCAGCCTCCCAAAATGCTGGGATTACAGGCATGAACCACCGCACCCGGCTGGTAGATTTTCTTCTCTTTCTAAGGCTAGTGGTGGTACTTTTGTTTTTTGACATTTTCTTATAATGAGTTTTTCTTTATAATTTTTAATTTATGCTATAGTGTTTCTTATTTACAATGTTGTCTCTTAAATCTTTGAGTACATTACATTTTCTCCCCTGGTAATCTCTTCTAAATTACCTTCTCTAGTTGGTTTTCTTCCCTTCCTTAATGTTAGCCATTCTTCAGGTGAAGGTTAATCCTCAATGTACTCTTCATGTTTAAGGGGAGGGTCTAAAAGCTTGTGAGTAGGACTTACCAACGGAGTTTCATTGCATGATGATCTTACTGAGCTTATTGGTAGCCCTTATCTCAGTATCTTTAGTTTCTCTTGGGCTGGTCAGATTTTCAAGAGAAGACTTCTCATTTCCTTTGCGGAGGGAAAAGGCCTTTTACCAGCACCCTTCAAGCTCAGTAGGGAAAAGGCTTCAAGCACTCAGGAAGCATGCATTCACTCTATTTGGAACAATACCCTTACCTGCAGCTGTGCCTCGCGTGCCATAGTCCACAGACACTTCTTTTACCTCTCGAGAGAATAAAATTAGTTGTCTGTTGGGGTAACAGAAAGTGTGGAGCTGAGGAGAGTATCTATAGATGAAGTTGTTTTCTGGCCAGGCACAGTGGCTCACACCTGTAATCCCAGCACTTTGGGAGGCCAAGGTGGAAGGATCATTTGAGACCAGCCTCAGCAACATACTGAGACTCCATCTCTCCAAAAAAAAAAAAAAAAAATTAAAAGAAATTGCTTCTTAAGCAGCTTTCATCTAGACCTCCTTATCTCAGCTATCACCTCCCTCCCACCCCCATCACCATATTTTCCAGAGGTACCTGATGCTGTTAATTCCTGAGCCTTTTGAAGATTCTGCAGAGTAAGTTCTACTGATTCTTGGATTTCTTACTGCCAGCTTTAGATTCTGTTTTCTCAGATCTGTTAAGTCAGTTACCACTTACTCATCTGCTTTTCAGCTTCCAAAATTAATTTTATTGCTGCTGATTCCTCTATTGTTTTTCCTGTTCTTGTGTTTTGTGCTTTAAAAAATGCTATTATTTTAGCTTTAGCAATGTTTCTAAGTGGGTGAAAGAGGTGTGTGAACAAGACCCCCATCTTTGCCCAGATGTCCTGACATTATTTCTCCCTTACTAAGCTTTTAATGAGTATTGGAAATAAAGAAGTTGAAAATATATCTGAAATGTAAGTAGGCAGTGTTGTTAATTAAAGGCAAGTCTGTCATCATCACTAACTTTATGTGTGAAGTGCATTAATTTGCTCGTTTACTTCTCATATTCTTATGAAAAAAAGTACTATAATTATCTTCATTTAATAGATGAGGAAAATTAGCCGGGGCGACAGAGCAAGACTGCCTCTCAAAAAAGAAAAAAAAGAGAGAGTATGAGGAACATGCATTGGGTCACACATCCAAGAAGTAGTAGGATATCTAACTCCAGAGCCTAAGTGTCCTTACCACTGATCAGCACTGCCTTCTTTATAATCAGTATCCGCTAAGCTACAGTTAAGATTGATAGCCCTGTAGGAAAGTTAAGAACCCTAACAAGGGCACATGACTAGTTCTTGTTTTAGGATGTGACCACCCACAGTGAAGCTATAGGTCTCTTAAGTCTACCCCACATCAGAATTGTAGCCCTAAAGTGAACTTAGGACCTTAGGAGCCAGGGGAAGGAGTGGAAGTTGCAGGAATAGTCAGACCTTATAGCCTTGATGGCAGCTCCATGGGTGATTTCCACCAGCCTAGCTGCATGTATTTCACCACTTTAGAGACTTATGCTGCAGTGATATGTCATCAGTGGACTGTTAGGTGCTGGTTTCATGTTGTGGTGTCTGACTACTTGGTAGGGAGCTACCAGTGACTTACAGTTAGATGAATGAGATGTGACAAATAATCCTTTTACTTTCCCTTTGGTTAAAGCTGAAGGAATTGAAGAATCTGCAGCAGCAATACTTACAGATTAATCAAGAGATCACTGAGTTACGTCCACTGAAGGCTCAACTTCAGGAGTATCAAGATAAGACAAAAACATTTCAGATTATGCAAGAAGAGCTCAGGCAGGAAAACCTCTCCTGGCAGCATGAGCTGCATCAGCTCAGGTACTATAATCCCTCCTTTTCAACTCTTTTCATTTTAACTTTTTATTTTGAAATAATTGTAGATTTGGGAAAATAGTGCAGAGAGGTTCTATGTATCCTTCACCCAGTTTCTTCCAGTGATGACATCTTACATAACTGTAGCACACTATCAAAACCAGGAAACTGCCATTGGTACAATTCACAGACCACATTCAGATTCCACCAGTTTTACATGCACTGATTTGAGTATCTGTGTGTGTGGTTCCATGCAATTTTGTGACATGTATATTTTGGCACCACCAAAACCAAAATACAGAACTACTCCATCACCACAAATACGTCCTTTGTGCTACTAGTTTATAGTCACGTTCCTCCCTTCCCTACCTTCCTCACATCCTTAACCCCTAGCAACCACCAATCTGTTTTCAATTTTGTCATTTTGAGAATGTTTTCTAACTGGAATCTTGCAGTATATAACCCTTTGAAATTGGCTTTTTTCATGTGCCATAATGCCCTTGAGATCCATCAGTTTTATTGTATGTATCAATAGTTCATTCTTTTTAGTATAAATAATGTTTCATATTATGAATATACCACTGTATTCACCTGTTGAAGGACATGCATATTGTTTTTAATTTTTAGCTATTCTAATACTACTACTATGAACATTTGTGTATAGGTTTTTGTGTGGACCTACGTTTTCATTTCTTTGGGATAATTGCCCAGGAGTACAAATGCTAGCTCATATAATAAGTGAATGTTTTGTTTTTTTAAGAAACTGCAAAACCACTCTGCATAATGGCCGAACATCTTTTTAATGTATGTATTTGACATCCATATATCCTCTTTGTTGAAATATCTGTTCATGTCTTTTGTCCATTTTCTAATTGGGTTAATTTTTTACTGTTAAGTTTTAAGCGGAACAGCTCCAGTCTACAGCTCCCAGCGTGAGCGACACAGAAGACTGGTGATTTCTGCATTTCCATTTGAGGTACCAGGTTCATCTCACTAGGGAGTGCCAAACAGTGGGTGCAGGACAATTGGTGCAGCGCACTGTGCACGAGCCGAAGCACAGCGAGGCATTGCCTCACTTGGGAAGTGCAAGGGGTCAGGGAGTTCCCTTTCCTAGTCAAAGAAAGGGGTAACAGACGGCACCTGGAAAATCGGGTCAGTCCCACCCTAATGCTGCACTTTTCCAACGGGCTTGGAAAACGGCACACCAGGAGATTGTGTCCCGCACCTGGCTCGGAGGGTCCTATGCCCATGGAGTCTCACTGATTGCTAGCACAGCAGTCTGAGATCAAACTGCAAGGCGGCAACGAGGCTTGGGGAGGGGCGCCCGCCATTGCCCAGGCTTGCTTAGGTAAACAAAGCAGCCAGGAAGCTCGAACTGGGTGGAGCCCACCGCCGCTCAAGGAGGCCTGCCTGCCTCTGTAGGCTCCACCTCTGGGGGCAGGGCACAGACAAACAAAAAGTCAGCAGGAACCTCTGCAGACTTAAATGTCCCTGTCTGACAGCTTTGAAGAGAGTAGTGGTTCTCCCAGCACGCAGCTGGAGATCTGAGAACAGGCAGACTGCCTCCTAAAGTGGGTCCCTGACCCCCAAGCAGCCTAACTGGGAGGCAGCCCCCAGTAGGGACAGACTGACACCTCACTTGGCCAGGTAATCCTCTGAGACAAAACTTCCAGAGGAACTATCAGACAGCTGAATTTGCGGTCTCACGAAAATCCACTGTTCTGCAGCCACCGCTGCTGACACCCAGCCAAACAGGGTCTGGAGTGGACCTCTAGCAAACTCCAACAGACCTGCAGCTGAGGGTCCTGTCTGGTAGAAGGAAAACTAACAAAGAGAAAGGACATCCACACCAAAAACCCATCTGTACATCACCATCATCAAAGACCAAAAGTAGATAAAACCACAAAGATGGGGAAAAAACAGAGCAGAAAAACTGGAAACTCTAAAAAGCAGAGCACCTCTCCTCCTTCAAAGGAATGCAGTTCCTCACCAGCAACGGAACAAAGCTGGACGGAGAATGACTTTGATGAGTTGAGAGAAGAAGGCTTCGGACGATCAAACTACTCCGAGCTATGGGAGGAAATTCAAAACAATGGCAAAGAAGTTAAAAACTTTGAAAAAAAATTAGACGAATGGATAACTAGAATAACCAATGCAGAGAAGGGCTTAAAGGAGCTGATGGAGCTGAAAGCCAAGTTTTGAGAACTATGCAAAGATTGCAGAAGCCTCGGTAGCTGATGCGATCGACTGGAAGAAAGGGTATCACTGATGGAAGATGAAATGAATGAAATGAAGCGAGAAGGGAAGTTTAGAGAAAAAAGAATAAAAAGAAATGAACAAAGCCTCCAAGAAACATGAAACTATGTGAAAAGACCAAACCTATGTCTGATTGGTGTACCTGAAAGTGATGGGGAGAATGGAACCAAGTTGGAAAACACTCTGCAAGATATTATCCAGGAAAACTTCCTCAATCTAGCAAGGCAGGCCAACATTCAGATTCAGGAAATACAGAGAATGCCACAAAGATACTCCTCAAGATGAACAACTCCAAGACACATAATTGTCAGGTTCACCAAAGTTGAAATGAAGGAAAAAATGTTAAGGGCGGCCAGAGAGAAAGGTCGGGTTACCCACAAAGGGAAGCCCATCAGACTAACAGCTGATCTCTCGGCAGAAACTCTACAAGCCAGAAGAGAGTGGGGGCCAATATTCAACATTCTTAAAGAAAAGAATTTTCAACCCAGAATTTCATATCCCGCCAAACTAAGCTTCATAAGTGAAGAAGAAATAAAACACTTTACAGACAAGCAAATGCTGAGTGATTTTGTCACCACCAGGCCTGCCCTAAAAGAGCTCCTGAAGGAAGCACTAAACATGGAAAGGAACAACCGGTACCAGCCACTGCAAAAACATGCCAAATTGTAAAGACCATCGAGGCTAGGAAGAAACCGCATCAACTAACAAGCAAAATAACCAACTAACATCATAATGACAGGATCAAATTCACACATAACAATATTAACTTTAAATGTAAATGGGCTAAATGCCCCAATTAAAAGACACAGACTGGCAAATTGGATAAGGAGTCAAGACCCATCAGTGTGCTGTATTCAGGAAACCCATCTCACTTGCAGAGACACACATAGACTCAAAATAAAGGGATAGAGGAAGATCTATCAAGCAAATGGAAAACAAAAAAAGGCAGGGGTTGCAATCCTAGTCTCTGATAAAATAGACTTTAAGCCAACAAACATCAAAAGAGACAAAGAAGACCATTACATAATGGTAAAGGGATCAATTCAACAAGAAGACCTAACTATCCTAAATATATATGCACCCAACACAGGAGCACCCAGATTCATAAAGCAAGTCCTGAGCGACCTACAAAGGGACTTAAACTCCCACACAATAATAATGGGAGATTTTAACACCCCACTGTCAACATTAGACAGATCAATGAGACAGAAAGTTAACAAGGATATCCAGGAATTGAACTCAGCTCTGCACAAAGTGGACCTAATAGACATCTACAGAACTCTCCACCCCAAATCAACAGAATATACATTTTTTTCAGCACCACACCACACCACACCTATTCCAAAATTGACCACATAGTTGGAAGTAAAGCTCTCCTCAGCAAATGTAAAAGAATAGAAATTATAACAAACTGTCTCCCAGACCACAGTGCAATCAAACTAGAAATGAGGGTTAAGAAACTCACTCAAAACCGCTCAACTACATGGAAACTGAACAACCTGCTCCTGAATGACTACTGGGTACATAACGAAATGAAGGCAGAAATAAAGATGTTCTTTGAAACCAACGAGAACAAAGACACAATATACCAGAATCTCTGGGACACGTTCAAAGCAGTGTGCAGAGGGAAATTTATAGCACTAAATGCTCACAAGAGAAAGCAGGAAAGATCCAAAATTGACACCCTAACATCACAATTAAAAGAACTAGAAAAGCAAGAGCACACACATTCAAAAGCTAGCAGAAGGCTAGAAATAACTAAAATCAGAGGAGAACTGAAGGAAATAGAGACACAAAAAACCCTTCAAAAAATTAATGAATCCAGGAGCTGGTTTTTTGAAAAGATCAACAAAATTGATAGACCGCTAGCAAGACTAATAAAGAAGAAAAGAAAGAAGAATCAAATAGATGCAATAAAAAATGAAAAAGGGGATATCACCACCGATCCCACAGAAATACAATCTACCATCAGAGAATAATACAAACACCTCTATGCAAATAAACTAGAAAATCTAGAAGAAATGGATAAATTCCTCGACAAATACACCCTCCCAAGACTAAATCAGGAAGAAGTTGAATCTCTGAATAGACCAATAACAGGCTCTGAAATTGTGGCAATAATCAATAGCTTACCAACCAAAAAGAGTCCAGGACCTGATGGATTCACAGCTGAATTCTACCAGAGGTACAAGGAGGAACTGGTACCATTCCTTCTGAAACTATTCCAATCGATAGAAAAAGAGGGAATCTGCCCTAACACATTTTATGAGGCCAGCATCGTCCTGATACCAAAGCCTGGCAGAGACATAACCAAAAAAGAGAATTTCAGACCAATATCCTTGATGAACATTGATGCAAAAATCCTCAATAAAATACTGGCAAACCGAATCCAGCAGCACATCAAAAAGCTTATACACCATGATCAAGTGGGCTTCATCCCTGGGATGCAAGGCTGGTTCAACATATGCAAATCAATAAATGTAATCCAGCATATAAACAGAACCAAAGACAAAAACCACATGATTATCTCAATAGATGCAGAAAAGGACTTTGACAAAATTCAACAACCCTTCATGCTAAAAACTCTCAATAAATTAGGTATTCATGGGACATATCTCAAAATAATAAGAGCTATCTATGACAAACCCACAGCCAATATCATACTGAATGGGCAGAAACTGGAAGCATTCCCTTTGAAAACTGGCACAAGACAGGGTTGCCCTCTCTCACCACTCCTATTCAACATAGTGCTGGAAGTTCTGGCCAGGGCAATCAGGCAGAAGAAGGAAATAAAGGGTATTCAATTAGGAAAAGAGGAAGTCAAATTGTCCCTGTTTGCAGATGACATGATTGTATATCTAGAAAACCCCATTGTCTCAGCCCAAAATCTCCTTAAGCTGATTAGCAACTTCAGCAAAGTCTCAGGATACAAAATCAATGTACAAAAATCACAAGCATTCTTGTACACCAATCACAGACAAACAGAGAGCCAAATCATGAGTGAACTCCCATTCACAATTGCTTCAAAGAGAATAAAATACCTAGGAATCCAACTTACAAGGGATGTGAAGGACCTCTTCAAGGAGAACTACAAACCACTGCTCAATGAAATAAAAGAGGATACAAACAAATGGAAGAACATTCCATGCTCATGGGTTGGAAGAATCTATATCATGAAAATGGCCATACTGCCCAAGGTAATTTATAGATTCAATGCCATCCCCATGAAGCTACCAATGACTTTCTTCACAGAATTGGAAAAAACTACTTTAAAGTTCATATGGAATCAAAAAAGAGCCCGCATCGCCAAGTCAATCCTAAGCCAAAAGAACAAAGCTGGAGGCATCACGCTACCTGACTTCAAACTATACTACAAGGCTACAGTAACCAAAACAGCATGGTACTGGTACCACAACAGAGACATAGATCAATGTAACAGAACAGAGGACTCAGAAATAATGCCGCATATCTACAGCTATCTGATCTTTGACAAACCTGACAAAAACAAGAAATGGGGAAAGGATTCCCTATTTAATAAATGGTGCTGGGAAAACTGGCTAGCCATATGTAGAAAGCTGAAACTGGATCCCTTCCTTACACCTTATACAAAAATTAATTCAAGATGGATTAAAGACTTACATGTTAGACCTAAAACCATAAAAACCCTAGGAGAAAACCTAGGCAATACCTTTCAGGACATAGGCATGGGCAAGGACTTCATGTCTAAAACACCAAAACCAATGGCAACAAAAGCCAAAACTGACAAATGGGATCTAATTAAACTAAAGAGTTTCTGCACAGCAAAAGAAACTACCATCAGAGTGAACAGGCAACCTACAAAATGGGAGAAAATTTTCGCAACCTACTCATCTGACAAAGGGCTAATATCCAGAATCTACAATGAACTCAAACAAATTTACAAGAAAAAAACAAACAATCCCATCAAAAAGTGGGCGAAGGACATGAACAGAGACTTCTCAAAAGAAGACATTTATGCAGCCAAAAAACACATGAAAAAATGCTCATCATCACTGGTCATCAGAGAAACGCAAATCAAAGCCACAATGAGATACCATCTCACACCAGTCAGAATGGCCATCATTAAAAAGTCAGGAAACAACAGGTGCTGGAGAGGATGTGGAGAAATAGGAACACTTTTACACTGTTGGTGGGACTGTAGACTAGTTCAACCATTGTGGAAGTCAGTGTGGCAATTCCTCAGGGATCTAGAACTAGAAATACCATTTGACCCAGCCATCCCATGACTGGGTATATACCCAAAGGACTATAAATCATGCTGTTATAAAGACACATGCACACGTATGTTTATTGCAGCACTATTCACAATAGCAAAGACTTGGAACCAACCCAAATGTCCAACAATGATAGACTGGATTAAGAAAATGTGGCACATATACACCATGGAATACTATGCAGCCATAAAAAATGATGAGTTCATGTCCTTTGTAGGGACATGGATGAAACTGGAAACCATCATTCTCAGTAAACTATCACAAGGACAAAAAACCAAACACCACATGTTCTCACTCATAGGTGGGAATTGAACAATGAGAACTCATGGACACAGGAAGGGGAACATCACACTCCGGGGACTGTTGTGGGGTGGGGGGAGGGGGGAGGGACAGCATTAGGAGATATACCTAATGCTAAATGACGAGTTAATGGGTGCAGCAAACCAACATGGCACATGGATACATATGTAACAAACCTGCACATTGTGCACATGTACCCTAAAACCTAAAGTGTAATAAAAAAAAAAAAGTTTTAAGCATTCTTTATATATTATAGGTATGTGTTCTGTGTTTGATTTGTGGTTTGCAAATATTTTTCCTCAATTTGCAGCTTATCTTTTCATCTCCCTCAACAGGGTCTTTTTAATTTTGATGAAATCCAATTTATTGATTGTTTTCTCTTTATCATTCAGATTTGGTATTTTCTATTTGATTTTCAAGTTCTCTGCTTCCTACCTCCATTCTGCTATGGCATCCAGTGAGTTAGCTTTTTATTTTGGATGTTGTATTTTTCAGTTCTAAAATTTCCATTCAGTTCTTCTTTATATCTTCTATTTCTTTGCTGAAGCTTTCTATACTTTTTCCAGTATGTTAGTAATCACTTGTTTAAGCATTTCTATGATGGCTGCTGTAATATCCTTGTCATATAATTCTAATATCTGTGTCACCTCAGTGTTATAATCTGTTGATTTCCTTTTCTTAATCAAGTTGTGGTTTTCCTGGTTCTTGGTATGATGACTGATTTTTAGTTATATTCTGGACATTTTGGAGATTATAAGACTTTCCGTCTTATTTGAATCTTCTGTGTTAGCAGGCTTCACTGACACCACACCAACAGGGGAAGGAAGACACTAGGTGGATGGTGAACTCCAGGCACCCCATTCAACTTTCGTTGATACCCCTAAAAGGAAAGGATGCCCTGATACTGCCAGGAGGAAGTGGAAGTCCATGCTCCCCACATGGCCTCCATTGATACTGTGCTGGAAGGAATGGAGAGGGGCATTCCTCAAGTCTGGGAATCCCTAGCTGGTTTGCCACCATCTTTCTAAATTTTCTTATGTTTGTTTTTATTTATAAGGCCCAAGGGTTTTATCTATGCAGGTTAAGTATTCCTTATCTGAAATGCTTGGGATTGGAAGTGTTTTGGATTGCGGATTTTTTTGGATTTTGGAATATTTCACCAGGTGGTGGTGAAAATCCAGGCTATCCGCTTAGCCTCCACTGACACTATGGGGAATGGTTGAAGAGGGGCATCTTGTTACCACTGGGTAGTACTCAAAGTCCAGATTCCCCACTTGATCTCTTCTGATACCACCTCTGCAGGGACAAGAAATAGTGCCTTATTAACCTTGTTACGGTGGAGGAGGATGTCCAGGCCCCACATGTTGCCTCCACTGTTAGCACAGTGGGAGTGGGGGGAGGAGGGGCAGTCGGAGAGAGGCATCTTCTTAGCACTAGGTGATCGTAAGAGTCCAAGCTCCATACTTGGCCTTTTCTGACACTACTCCAGTAAGGAGGGTGAGGTGTACCTTGTTATCACCAGCCAAGAATGTACCTAGCTTATCTACCAGGTCTTTGTTAATGGGAGTGGTGAGATACTGTGTTTTTTCCATGTTGTTTGCCTGGAGTATGGTGGTTATTATCATTAATGTCTCTGTCTAGCTAGACTGTCCCTTCCTAGTCCTTTGGCAAGACTGAGTAAACTTGGTACTCACTGGTGTTTCCGGGTCATGGAATTCTCCAGTATCCAGTTTGGGATACGCAGAATACAAATGGTAAACCAAGGAACTTGCCACCATGTCATTCCTCAAGTCTGGGAATCCCTAGCTGGTTTGCCACCATCTTTCTAAATTTTCTTATGTTTGTTTTTATTTATAAGGCCCAAGGGTTTTATCTATGCAGGTTAAGTATTCCTTATCTGAAATGCTTGGGATTGGAAGTGTTTTGGATTGCAGATTTTTTTGGATTTTGGAATATTTGCATTATCTAATGAGCATTTCCTTTGAGTGTCATGTCAGTGCTCAAAAAGTTTTGGATTTTGAAGTATTTCTGATTTTCCGATTAGGGATGCTCAGCCTTAGTTGGCGGAATAAGGAGAAATGTGTCTATTTTATCTTGTCTAGAACCAGAAATCATAGCTTTTTTCTTTTTAAGGAACAGAACAATAATAATGCTATCATGGCAGAAGAAATTAAGATAGGAGCTATAATTCTGATTGTTTTTTTAATTCAGTTTTTCTAACAAATTTAATCCCAAGATTAAACACTTAGTGTATAAAAACAGGTCTAGTTGTTGCAGCTTCATTTTTGGGAGGTTGTTACTGTTTAACTTAAGATGGTTCATGCTGCCTTAATAAATTCAAACTTGGCCGGGTGCGGTGGCTCACACCTGTAGTCCTAGCACTTTGGGAGGCCAAGGCAGGTAGATCATCTGAGGTCAGGAGTTCGAGACCAGCCTGGCCATCTCTACCAAAAATACAAAAATTAGCTGGGCATGGTGGCGGGCGCCTGTAATCCCAGCTGCTTGGGAGACTGAGGCAGGAGAATTGCTTGAACCCGGGAGGTGGAGGTTGCAGTGAGCCAACATCATGCCACTGCACTCTAGCCTGGGCAACAGAGTGAGACCCTGTTTCAAAAAAAAAAAATATTCAAAAAGCTTTCAAGATTTGATATTAAAAGGAGAATTACCATGTTGGACATTGCTGCTGATCAAGCAGCACCTGCTTTGTCTCACCAATGCTAGAGGACAAGAGGCAAATGAATACAGAAAATATGAGTTGGAGTCTCAATTTCTATCCAGCTTACAAGGGGCCATTAGAATGACAACTGTCAGTATAGTATAAATATCATAACATCTCTAAGAGAGTTCTTAATGTTCAGACACAGGAGATTTCAAACCTTAAGCAACATTGATATAGCAAAATGCTTTTTAGAATTTAATGATTTAAACTTTATGGAGTAAAATTACATCTAAAAGATTTTCATATTTAACATCTTTATGGACTTGATTATAAGTGAACATTTATCAAGCTCATTGCATGGAGTTGGCAGCTTCCCCAGATAATACAAGAACAAATTTTTTCTTTAAACAAATGATGATGATTGCAGAGCAAGTAAAAAGAAAAAGGCAAAACAACTGAGTTTTGCTCTCTAGAAATATAAATTTGTTTCTTCTTTTGAAATTGAATCTCAAGAGAAAAGATAAATTGCTCCATTTTAACCTCCATTTTTCTTCAGGGAATAGCACCCCAGCTTTATTCTGTTAGAATCTTAATTTAACATCAAAAGTTTAGGTGCTTTCTGTGTCCTTCAGATGCACTTGAATTTAGGGCCCTCCAAAGGTGATTGGTAGCATATCAGAGCATCTCTTCATACCTCTCATATTATCTCCACATCACCTAGAACTATAGAAATATTAAAGTGTTCAGCTACTAGTGTAAACCTAAGAAGAGCTGCAAAGCTCTAAAGGCTTATTTCCTGCAGCCTTTCTTCTTTAAATTTCCTCTAGTGGCAATCTAAAAGGATATTTATTTTCCTTATTTCCTTATATAATTGACCCTTAGGGAAGAGAAAGGAGATAGAGAAAAAAAATTTCTGTTTTTTTCCCCACATTTTCTCTTTCCACCTTTTTATTAGCCTTTCTTTCTTTACCTTCCAGATTTGAGTAACTGAAGATAAGCAAAGTGCTGAGGTTACAGGTGCGAGCCACCATGCCCAGTTACAAGTATATTTTTACCTGTGATTGTGTCATGTATTTTCTAGGATGGAGAAGAGTTCCTGGGAAATACATGAGAGGAGAATGAAGGAACAGTACCTTATGGCTATCTCAGATAAAGATCAGCAGCTCAGTCATCTGCAGAATCTTATAAGGGAATTGAGGTCTTCTTCCTCCCAGACTCAGCCTCTCAAAGTGCAATACCAAAGACAGGTGAGTAATTTCAATGCTGATTGTTACTCAGAGATAAATTTTTAAACAAATGATGATGATTGCAAGGTTTTGTTTTTTTTTTTAAGTCACTACCCAGAAAGCATCAGCTTCCTACAAATTAAGTGTCCATCTGCCACTATTAAGTGCCCATAAGCCACCTTATGACTTCTATGGGGCGGACAGGATTTCTAGAGGGAAGGAATTAAGCATACGCAATCTTAGGAGAGAATCTCATCAATGTTTGTGTCCTGGCAGGCATCCCCAGAGACATCAGCTTCCCCAGATGGGTCACAAAATCTGGTTTATGAGACAGAACTTCTCAGGACCCAGCTCAATGACAGCTTAAAGGAAATTCACCAAAAGGAATTAAGAATTCAGCAACTGAACAGCAAGGTAAGTGTTTCTTGTTAGACTGGAATTCAGTTTCTTTTTTCCATGACTGGAACAAGAAGGCAAGTAGAAGCATAGAGTCCCAGCTGTAGCATATCTTAGGGTACAGAAGTTTCACCTTTCTCAGAACCTGGGTGCTTATTCCAAAGCACTGGACACAGGGCCATTTCTTGTTCTTTGCCCTTGGTGAGTCCTTGGGAATGACTGGATAAATCCAGACAGTAAGAGTAAAGAAGCCAACTACTTTAGGAAGCCTTCCCCCTGACCTGTATCACTTGTAGTAATGCTGAGGCTACTCCCTACCCCACCCTCTTAAGAATTGTCCTCTTGTTGCTCACTGACTATTCAAAATACTCTTCAGTGGCACCTGCCCTAGTTCTGCCCTCTTGAGAGGAACTCAGCTAAGTAGTCTATGATAGAACTACAAGATATTTAGAGATCAGTCAGAATCAGAAGTCCAGAGATTAGCTTTGAGGAGAGCCAAGAATGCCCAAAAATTGTATGCACAATAGTGTGTGTGTGTGTGTAAGCTTTTCATCACAAGAACTCATCAGTTGACCAAGGGGTCTGTGTTCCAAAAATGATAAAGATCGCTAGACTGTTTTCACAGATGAGGAAAAAGGCCCTGGAGTAGTAAGTAACTTGCCTGAGGTGTTAGGAGGAAGTCAGTCTGAGATAAACATGATCATGCATGTGGAAAAGCACAGTGCCTGCATATATAGTAGGTACTTATTAAATGCAGTTAAATTCAACTAATTGACACTGAAGTATCAGAGACTACACTATTAACTTGGAGGAGACATTTGCAGTTTTTAAAGTCTGCAGGCCCAACTGAATTAGTTAAACTGCAGACGCTTTATTGGTAGATTTGTCTGGGAGTTTTCAAAGGGACTCCAGAGCAGCTCCCATGGAGTTCCCCTTCCAGCGAATCAGCTATTTCCAGAAGTTCCACCCTTTACAGCTCTAGCCTGTCTCTTTTTTCTGTAAACTAACCCCCATCTCAGCCCTGTTACATTTACTCTCCAAACATTAGACTCTGAATCACATTGGGCATTTGTCTGTCTAGGACAGTGTTTTAAACTGAAATTCAGGACCATTAATGAATGATGAAATCATTTTGGTGGGTAACAACTAAAACAAATTTTAATGTTTTATTGAAGTAAAACATACAGAAAAGTAAACAAATCATAAGTACAGATGATATATTTTCACAAAGTGAAGATACCCATATC
Source organism: Hylobates moloch (assembly GCF_009828535.3). Classification (NCBI taxonomy): domain Eukaryota; kingdom Metazoa; phylum Chordata; class Mammalia; order Primates; family Hylobatidae; genus Hylobates; species Hylobates moloch. The sequence goes on from NW_026652279.1 coordinate 40,034,590, forward strand.
ATCAGCACCCAGATCTAGAATCAGAACATACCAGAACTCCAGAAGTCCCTTGTGTCTTCTGTTCACTCCTACCCACTTAGAACTACATATAAATGGAGTCATACCTTCTCTTTTGTATTGCTTCATTTATTTTGTGAGATTCATCCATGTCGTTGCATATAGTGTCATTTTTCTGCTCTCATGCTGTGTAGTATTGCATTTTAGGCATATAACACAATCTCTATTCTGTTGAAGGACATTTGGGCTTCTCCAGTTTGGGGCTATTACAAACAGTGCAGTTGGTGTTTTTGCAAAAAAAAGAAATGAGGTAAAAACATGTATGTAATATATAATAAAGAATATGTCTGTCTTTGACAAACTTTAGTTTTAATTGTATATATTTATATACTGGGTTCTAAGTCATAAAGTTGTGTTTTTTAACACCTTTATTGAGATATGTAATTCCACTTAAAGTGTGAGAAACACTGCATAGGTAGGTCACTGTCATTCTGAGTGAGAAGCAGTTTTTCCTTTAGAACTCAACTGTAAGAAAGGCACCTCATTCCTAGCCTTATTCAGTCACTAAACTAATAACTATTATTTGTCTTCCATGAGCCTGGCTGTATGCTAGATACTGAGGATATACATATTCCTTCATGAGCTTAGTCTCACTCTGAATGAGTCCCAGCTAAATAGGAGAATTGCTTCTTGGGCCCCAGAATGAGATTGTAGTAGATGGGCTGTCAGCATAGATTGTTCTTCTCTAAGCCACTGCCCTAATTCTTTCTTCAGATGTTCAGGTTTTATATTTATAGTTGGCCCTTCATATTGGTGGTTTCTGCATTCACAGATTTAACTAACTGTAGATTGAAAATATTCAGGAAAAAGCATGAATTTTAAAAATACAGTGTAACAACTATTTATATAGCATTTGTATTGTATTAGGTATTATAAGTAATCTAGAGATTATTTAAAGTATATGGGAGGCCACAGGTAACATTGTACTGAACACGGAAAAATTGAAGGCCTTTCCTCTAAGATCCGGAATAAGACAAGGATGCCTACTTTCACCACTGTTATTCAATATATTACTAGACACCCTAGCTAGAGCAATTAGGCAAAATAAAAAATAAAAATAAAGCGCATCCAGATTGGAAAGGAAGAGGTCAAATCAGCCTTTTTTGCGATGATATGACCTTATACTTAGAAAAACCTAAAAGAATCCACCAAAAAACTGTTAGAACTGATAAATGAATTCAGTAAAGTTGCAGGAGACAAAATCAAGAGGCAAAAATCAGTAGCATTTATATATGCCAACAGCAAACAATCTGGAAAAGAAATCAAGAAAGCAATCCCAGTCAGCCATGGTGGCTCATGCCTGTAATCCTTGCACTTTGGGAGGCCAAGGTGGGCGGATCACTTGAGGCCAGGAGTTTGAGACCAGTCTGGCCAACATGGCGAAATCCCTTCTGTACTAAAAATACAAAAATTAGCCAGGCATGGTGGTGCATGCCTGTAATCCCAGCTACTCGGGTGGCTGAGGCATGTGAATCACTTGAACCTGGGAGGTGGAGGTTGCAGTGAGCCAAGATCGCACCACTGCACTCCAGCCTAGGTGACAGAGTAAGACTGTGTTTCAAAAATAGATAGATAGATAGATAGATAGATAGATAGATAGATAGATAGATAGTAGATAGATAGATAGATAGATAGATAGATAGATAGATAGATAGATAGCAATCCCATTTATAATAGCTACAAAGAATTTAAAATACTTAGGAATCAATTTAACCAAAGAAATGAAAGATTTATAAAACACTGTGAAAGAAATTGAAGAGGACACTAAAAAAGGAAAGATATTTCATGCTCATGGATTAGAAGAATTAATATCATTAAAATGACAGTACTACACAAAGCAATCTACAGATTAAATGCAATCCCTATCAAAATACCAATGACATTCTTCACAAAAATGGAAAAAAAAAATTTAATGTGTATGTAACCACAAAAATCTTGATTAAAAAGAGGAAAACTGGGCCGAATGTGGTGGCTCACGCCTGTAATCCCAGCACTTTGGGAAGCCGAGGTGAGTGGATCACCTGAGGTCAGGAGTTTGAGAACAGCCTGGCCAACATGGTGAAACTGCGTTTCTACTAAAAATACAAAAATTAGCTGGGCGTGATGGCAGGGGCCTGTAATCCCAGCTAGTCGGGCGGCTGAGGCAGAGAATTGCTTGAACCCGGGAGGTGGAGGTTACAGTGAGCTGAGATCACGCCACTGCACTCCAGCCTTGGTGACAGAGCGAGACTTTGTCTCAAAAAACAAACAAACAAACAAAAAAACACAAAACAAAGCTGGAAGCATCACACTACCTGTTTAATGAGCATGATACTGGCATAAAACAGACACACAGACCACCAATGAAACAATTAAAAACCCAGGTATAAAGCCAGGCATTTAGGGGCAACTTGTCTTTGACAAAGGCACCAAGAACATACGATGGAGAAAGGACAATCTCTCCAATAAATAGTGCTGGGAAAACTGGATATCTATATGCAGAAAAATAAAACTAGACTCCTATCTCTCATCATACAAAAATCAAATCAAAATGGATTAAAGACTTAATTCTAAGATCCGAAACTATGAAACTACTAGAGCAAAACTTGCGGAAATGCTTCAGGACATGGATCTGGCCAAGGCTTTTTTTGTGTAAGTCCTGAAGAGTACAGGCAACCGAGGCAAAAATAGATAAATGGGATTATAGCAAGTAAAAGGCTTCTGTACAGCAAAGGAAGCAATCAACAGAGTGAAGAGACAATCCACAGAATGAGAGAAAACATTTGCAAACTACCCATATAACAAGGGATTAATAACCAGAATATATAAGGGACTCAAACAATTAAATAGCAAGAAAACAAATAACTCAATTTAAAAATGGGCAAAAGATCTGAATAGACATTTCTCAAAAGAAGACATATAAATGGCCAACAGATATAAAAAAAAAATACTCAGCATCACTAATCATCAGAGAATTGTAAATCAAAGCTATAGTGAGATGTCATCTCACCTCTGCTGAAATGGCTTTTATCAAAAAGACAGGCAGTAACAAATGCTGGCAAGGATGTAGAGAAAGGGGGAACTCCCATACACTGTTAGCAATGTAAGTTAGTACAGCCACTGTGGAGAACAGTATGGAGGTATCTCAAAAAGCTAAAAATAGAACTACCATATGATCCAGCAACCCACATATCTAAAAGAAAGGAAATCAATATATGAAAAAGACATCTGTACTCCCATGTTTATTGGAGCACTATTCATAAAAAACAAAACAGAATCAACCTAAGTACCCATCAACAGATGAATAGATAAAGAATGTGGTATATGTACACAAAGGAATATTATTCAGCTATAAAGAGGTATGAAATTCTGTCATTTGTGGCAACATAGATGAAACTGGAGGACATTATGTTAAGTGAAATAAGCCAAGAACAGAAAGACAAATATCACATTCTCACTCATGTGGGAGCAAAAAAAAGTGAATCTCATGAAGATAGAGAGTGCATTGGTAGTTACTAAAGGCTAGGAAGGATAAAGGAGAGGAAGGAATGAAGAGAAGTTGATTAATGGGTACAAATACATGGTTTGATAGAAGAAATAAGACCTAGTGTTAGGTAAATCAATAGGTGATTATAGTTTACCACAATCTATTGTATATTTCAAAATAGCTAGAAGAGAAGAACTTAAATGCTTCTAGCATAAAGGAAAGACAAATACTTAAGGTGATGGATATTCCAGATACACTGATTTGATCTTAACAAATTATATGAATATATTACATTATAGTTTATATCCTGAAACTATGTACATCTATTATGCATGAATTAAAAAAAAATTTAAGTATATGGGAGGTTGTGTACAAGTTATATGCGAATACCCTGCCATTATATATAAGGGACTCGAGCGTCCTCGAATTTTGGTATACTGGGAGTTGGGAGTCCAGGGGTGGTCCTGAAACCAATACCCCATAGATAAAAAGGGATGACTGCATTTCTACCAGCTGTTTGGATGTTTGTATGTAATGTAAGAATGTGCTAGAAACTTAAAAACATGAGATGGATGATTAGTGACATAATGTAGTCTAAATTGTTCCCTCCTATTTCATTTTTACAGGTATAGATACAGTGAAATATAGTAGCTTATAAGCTAGAGGAGAGGTCGGCAAACTTTTCCTTCAGGCTCAGACAATATTTTAGGTTTGTTGACTGTACGGTCTTTGTTAACAACTACTCATCTTTGCATTTGTAACACAAAAGCAGCCTAGACAATATAGAATCAATTGGGCTGGTTGTGTTCCAGTAAAACCTTATTTACGATAAAAGGGCAGCAGGCCCTGGATCATAGTTTGCCAACCCCTAAACTAGAAGGACCTATGTTTTTGTTTTTGGTATGGTTTGGACTGTTCATTGTGGCCAAGAAAATTAACTTCCTCTTAGGTTAAAGGAAGAACATGTTGTTCCCTGTCTCAGAATCCAATAGTTGTCATTGTACCCAGTTAACTCTCTTCAAATTAGTATCACTTCCCAAATAGTTACATCCTTTCCTATTCCCACCTCCTCCCACAACCCCCCCCCCAAAAAAAACCTATAATTTTCTTAACTTTCCTTGCTAGACTGTCAGATTGGACACCATCAGATAGTAGATAGAGTCTAGACTTGGAATCAAGAACCACACTTGAGTCCTGGTTTGACATCTACTAGCCATTTGTAAACAAGGACAGAAATCCTTTCTCTACCTCTCTCAAATAAGATGATACTGGTGAAAGTACTTTGTAAGCTAACATTGCTCTTCCGAATGACAAACACAAAAAACAACCCTACATCTGAAGAGCAATTTTCAGCTAACAGAGCACTTTTACAAGTATGTATGGATTATCTCGTTCTAATTTTCTATATGCATCAAATGCCCTTTCTCACAGTTGTCTCTAGAAAACTGTCGCCTCTCCTCTAAAACATTGTTTGTTTCAACTTTTTTTCACAAAAACTTACAAAAAAGAATCATCAAGAAAAAACTGAACATGCAACTGGTATACTGGGTTCCTCTCATATAATGTACATGGATGGTCCTACAGTAGATAACTTGGAGAGACATCTCTGTGGTTATTAATGTACCTGGAGGCTAATCACAGCTAAAACTTAAAACTTGACAGCCTGCAAGTGAGAGAATTATAGTTCCAGAGTACCAAATTCAAATCAATGGGTAGAAGCTACAATAGGTAAAGTTTTCATTCCATATAAAAACGAATTTTCAGTTTTTTAAATGGTTTGGGTTGCTTTGTCAGGTAGTGGGCGCCCTGACACTGAACACGTTCAAGGGAAGACTGAACGATGACCTGTTAGTCATGCAGTAGAGGAGAGTCCTGCTTTAAGGGACTGGAATGTTTCTACCTGGGAGAATCTATGCTCTCAACACAGTTTCTGACATATACATATACATGTTGGGATTTATTCTGTTTCTCCCGTCTACCACATATTATAATTTTTTATTCTATTCTCTCAGTAACTTATAACTCTTTATGGCATTGAGGAATCTGCCTAGTAATATTATTGCACAGATTTTGGGGTGACAGCTCTCTCCAGCCATATTGAGTTCTACAGATTATAGTCATTTGTTAGTAGCATGAACTTTGACCCTGAGGTACTGCCTTTTCTCTCTTATGTACCCAGAATAGCCTATCTAATTAGATTGCTTATGGATTTCTGCTTCATGGTTTTTCAGTTAATATACTGGGCACCATTTAAAAAAACAAAACAAAACGAAAAAACCTTTCTGCTACTCCTCCAGAATTGTTTTCTGTCTTGGTCAAAAAAAATTATGCTTTTTCCAACTTTGAAGGCACACAAAGTGCTATTGTTGCTGTTGCTGAAACAAAGGTCTTCCATAGGAAAATTAGATCCTGAAAACTCAGAACAGTTCACCTAAGCACTGCTTATAGTACTGCAGGATGGTGCTTATCCTCGCCTCTCTTTCAGTTCTCTCAGCTACTGGAAGAGAAAAACACCCTTTCCATTCAGCTCTGCGATACCAGTCAGAGTCTTCGTGAGAACCAGCAGCACTATGGTGACCTTTTAAATCACTGTGCAGTCTTGGAGAAGCAGGTTCAAGAGCTGCAGGCGGTGAGTAAGGAGAAGGTGTGAGACTGGGAGAAGTGTGATGAAATTTAGTGCAAGTAGTGAAGCACTAAAGAGCAGTATGGAAGAAGTTAATGTAATTAGGGGTCAGGGAAGAAAGTGGGAGAGAAGAAAGAGTTAATTGAGATGGGAATAAGGTCTGAGAAAAATTACAGTGAAGCAATTAGAAGAAAAAAGTTCAGTGAGATGGTGGGAGAGAAATCAAAACATGAGTAGGAAACAGTGAAGACTGAGACTTTGGTACTCTGACACAGAGAAAGTGTTGATTTTGCTTTAAGTAATAAGAAAATTGTAGGAAACTTTGGACCTGAGAAACAAAACAGGCAGCACTGTTGACAGCCAGGGAGAGGAGTACAGCATTGAAGTTGGAGGAGACTGAGAATTAGTATGGAGACATATAGGATACGGAGGAGGAGAAGGGAGTTGGGAGGGGCTAGGCAAGCAAGGGAAAGATCAAAGTGGCGTCTGCAAAAGCCATAAGCATCCACAGCAGACTTAACTTTTTTTTTTTTTTTTTTTTGAGACAGAGTCTCGCTCTGTCACCCAGGCTGGAATGCAGTAGCACGATCTCGGCTCACTGCAACCTCCACCTCCTGGGTTCAAGCAGTTCTCTGCCTCAGCCTCCTGAGTTGCTGGGATTACAGGCGCCTGCCACCACACCCGGCTAATTTTTTGTATTTTTAGTGGAGACAGGGTTTCACCATCTTGGCCAGGCTGGTCTTGAACTCCTGATCTTGTGATCCACCCGCCTCGTCCTCCCAAAGTGCTGGGATTACAGGCTTGAGCCACAGCGCCCGGCCCAGACTTAACTTTTAAGAGGAGAAATTCGAGAATGAGAATCTGGGAGAAAAATCTAATCAAGACAAGAGTTTTATGTAGGTGAGTAATCTGCTAGAGCAGAAGCTTCTGACTTCTAAATTTGGACTTGAGCATTATAAGCGGGGATAGTCCTCTGTAAACAAGCTCTCATTCTGCTCGAGTACACTTTCTTAAGAGCTTTCGTCACTGAATTACTAAGCTTATTCTTCTTCCAGGGGCCACTAAATATAGATGTTGCTCCAGGAGCTCCCCAGGAAAAGAATGGAGTTCACAGAAAGAGTGACCCTGAGGAACTAAGGGAACCGCAGCAAAGGTAGGGGAGTGGCTCTCTCAACCCTGGAGCATACACCAGAGTCCAGAAATTGGGCAGTAATCTAGATTTAACTGGAGTCCTTTATATGGATTTAATATGTCTTATTTTATTAGCCTCACAGAAGTGATGTGAGGATCAAATAGTAACAATAATAACTAACATTCGTGTGTGAAAAGTTTGTAAAACAAAAAGAGCAACACCAACACACACACACCACTAACAACTACTCTATGATAGTAAAATGAAAGCTAATCAGTTCCTGAAATTTCTTTAGGTATTTTCTGCAGCTTCATTTAACCCCTCTACAGCTTTGCTTTTAAAATATTGTTTTCAGACAAGCTTATATGGATTTTCTTGCTTTACAACCTTATGAAGACTTTGAATCTCTTGTATTAGCAACTGTTTTCTGCATCTGATGATGCTTTTTGTTTTCGTCTCATCCTAAAGCTTTTCTGAAGCTCAGCAGCAGCTATGCAACACCAGACAGGAAGTGAATGAATTAAGGAAGCTGCTGGAAGAAGAACGAGACCAAAGAGTCGCTGCTGAGAATGCTCTCTCGGTGGCCGAGGAGCAGATCAGACGGTAAAGGCTGAGGGAGATAGCCTCTTCCCTTCCGATCCTTTCTGATCATACTCATGTACATTTCCTGCCAGACTTAGGATTTCTTAAGATCTTTTTCTCATCTTGAGTTAGTTGCTGCAATGAGTTTACCGACATTGTGGTCACCCAAGAACGCTGTACTTTTGGAGTATAGGAGAGTCAGTGTTTTCTAAAACAGTTGTTCTTAGAGAGTAATAATGATATCTACCATTATTGAAAGATATATTATTTCATCCTAACCATAACTATATGAGGTAGGTGTTGGGTTCTCTAGAGGACCAAATAAGTGACAACCTCATTTTCCACCTGAGATCTGAATCCATGGAAATCTTTTTTAAAAGATTAAAAGATTGAGAGATTAAAAGACTGCTTTATAAATGATGTTAAAAGAATGTAGCTTTTTATTTGTTGGCAAATGCACTTCCTAACCCTGAACTTCCCCTCCCAGTCACAGACAATGTTGGGCCAAGGTAGACCTCCTTCACAGAAAATCCTGCTCTTGCCAAACAAGAGCATTGGAGTAACAGAGTGAACTGTGCTTCCTATGAGCAGTTTGCTCCAAGTGTAATTTGGAAGGGCAGAGCTACACATCCCTAGTTCCTTATTCTCATCAAAAGAATCACTATGCATGACAGGATAGAGAGTTGCTACAAGTATTTTGCTTCTGGAAGTCCCTTTCCATGGAAAAGATCGTTAAAAGCAGGCACTTTTATTATATTTTGGGAGAAAGCCACCTATGCATATGATCACTTTCCTCAGAGAATGACATTTCTGATATTAATGCCTTCTTGTAAAGTTTATGTGGCAGAGGTGACAGCCCCATTGAGCAGGTCTTACTTGAGATACCTTTCTTTCCAATCCAACATTTTCACAACTTCTTAATTTTCATCATCTATTCAGGCTTTGATATGCAGCTTTGAGGGTGGGCCAGCTTTGCTTAAATGCCTTGTATGGTGTCTTGCCATCTCTGCCGAGCATTTTCAGGCCTGTGCCCTAATGACTGTTTCTCTTCTACTTGCTATTGAATTGTTTAGACCGGTGAAACCTGGCCAGTGGGGAGGTTGATCTCCCTCTTGTGTAACTAACCTGTCCCAAACCAACTGAGACTGCATGTGTGGGATGATGACCCTTGAGCCTGTGCAAGCTGTATGAATTCAAGCCACAATTCCCTCTTTAGCTCTGATGCAGAATGGAAGTTGGGGTAGCTAATTAAGGGCTGCCTGCCTAGTCCAGGTACTGCCATTGTAATGTTAGAATCTCACATGTACTCTAAAGAGCAGGTGGAACTCAGTGGCCTTCCAGTTTAAAGGCAGTCAGTACCATCTTCCTCATCAATACCTACAAACTTCTCATCCTTCCTCAGCATAGCCTATGTTGACAGACTGACCTCCATAGTAACAGACCATGCTGTTCCAGACCAAAGCTGCTTCTGAAAAGCTTATCACATGGAGGAATAGACACAGAGGTGTATTTTTTAGTCAGCCTGTCTCTCAGGAGGGAAGCAGGAAAGAAGGAGCTAGGCTGTGCATGCTCAGTTTCTCTGTTACATGCAGCTCCTTTGTTCGTTTGACATAACCATTGAGTGAGTAATGGCAGCTTCTTCATTAAATGGAGAAGTTCCAGTATTAAATAAGCAAATCAGTAAATCAGCAAAAACTGAGCCAGAAGGCAGTAGAGACTGCCAATTCAATTTAATTTTTTTTAGTTCAATTTAATTTTTAAAACCCCACAGAAATCTTCCTTGGATGCTTTTGCCTATTAGCCTTTAATAAAAGAAAAAAATGTAATGAGTGTCTCCAAGTCAGGTGTGGTGTGGTGGAAAAAAGAACGTGAGGCTTGAAAGACAAAGCTGGGTATTGAATTCTGGCTCTGCCGCTTACTGGCTGTGCCGCCATGGGCAAATAATTTAACCTCTGTAAGCCTTAGCACTTTGAAGATAATAAGATCAACCTCAAAACCTGAGGATTAAATGTATGTAAAGCACCCAGCCTAGAGCCTGATACATAGTAAGTAGGCAGTCAATTCCTGATAGTTATTGTCACATTTTGCTGCTGCTGAAGGAGACATATCTACTGGTACCCCCCTTGCATGGGGTTGGGTTTGTGGGAGCAGCTTTTGCTGCAAGTCTCCTCCTGTGCTGCATTGTGTGGCAGGATGACTGGGAAGACTGGGCCTCATCAGCCTCTCATGCTATGAACCAATGCTATGCCTCTTTTTTTTCTCAACTTAGGTTAGAGCACAGTGAATGGGACTCTTCCCGGACTCCTATCATTGGCTCCTGTGGCACTCAGGAGCAGGCACTGTTAATAGATCTTACAAGCAACAGTTGTCGAAGGGTAAGAAGGAAGAAGGGTAAAGAGAGGGTGTTCTATTATCTGACAGGGCTGGCTATATTGGGGGCAAGGAGCTGAGGAGAAGGAATGTGGAAGTCCAGCCACGTAGCAGCTGATGAGTCTAAGGCTGGAAGGGTTTGGAAGATTAGAAGAACCTGGTGGAATTTGCCAAGTTGTTGACTCTGAGGCAACTTTCCTCTCAGAATACCCCTTTCTACAGTGGTTGGGTCAGCTTTGCTTAAGAGCAAGACTACTAGGAGGGAAAGCAACATAGCCCTATAGGGTGAAAACTCTGACTTTTTTCTTTCAGACCCGGAGTGGCGTTGGATGGAAGCGAGTCCTGCGTTCACTCTGTCATTCACGGACCCGAGTGCCACTTCTAGCAGCCATCTACTTTCTAATGATTCATGTCCTGCTCATTCTGTGTTTTACGGGCCATCTATAGACTTAGTTGTTACTCTTTGGACCACTCCCTTCAGAACTTGGAATTCTCTCACCTCTAACATCAGAACATCAATTCCAGTGGAACAGTCTTCCCATTTACAGGTCTTCTCTCCAACTCTTCACGGAAAGTGCCTGCAAAAACAGAGGTGGATACAAGGACAGGTTGGAGCTGCAGGGACTGGCAAGTCTGCTTTCTTCTACTGCCCTGAGCCTGAACACTTCTGCTTAATCTGAGAATCACATTTGGTTTGTTGAGCCTAATATTTGTTGAGATTTTGCAGGACCCTGATCTTTTGTGGTCCTGTAAAAGATACTGAGGAATGTCTTTCAGCCAAGTCAAGAGGATGGTTTCAATAAACCTAATAATCTGAAATTCAGTATCATTTTGATTGATAACTTTCTTTGCCTCGTTTGCCTGTATTTTCTCCTGTTTCAGGGAGAAGGTGGCTCTGCCATAAACAGTGTTCAGGGAAATGAACATGTCACCTCATAGGACGTCTGATTTAGGTATCTTGCAGAATAGGGTGGTGAGAGCTGAAGAAACTCCCTAGGGGTTTTAGCTATTAGATCACATGGGAGGACAGCATCTTCTTCCCTGTCAATTTCAGATATAATTGGAGGGAGAATTTCAGGTCCTAGACTATAAGGATAGAATCCCTTTGCTTTTACCCTTGATCACATGTATACTAAGGTATTAAGTGGCCCAAGTCTTTCCTTTCACCAAAGGGTAGGGAGAAGTGTCTATGGACAGCAGGGTTCCAATTCTTGTCATTCCAGGAATATCTGGATATTCCTGGAATGTGGGCCCTGAGACAGTGCCCAGGGGCCACTGGGAGCCAGTATTAGGCATTGACTGTCAGCCAGGAGTCTGACTTGACTGGTCTAACGCCACACTGCAACTCCTGACCTCTTGAAGTACTAAGTTACTTTGCTGTTAGTGACAGTTATTACAGTTTCTCAGCCCCATTGTCTCTACCCTCTGTGGCAGTGGAAGGAGAATATAGAGAAGACAAAATTAAATATAGATAGACCTGAGAAGGACAGCCAGGATAGAATTCCATTTGTGCCTATTCCCTGCCTCCCCTCCCCTCCCCTCCCCTCCCCTCCCCATCCTACCAGTTGGTTATTTTCTCATTGTATATGTGATATGTTCACTGCCTAGTCTCTCCCTAAAGAAGAGAGAAGACCGGTGGGCTGACTGATCTGCTCTAAATCTACTGTGGTGATTAAATCTTGGTTACAACATCCTGGGAAGTTTCCTGAACAACTGTAAAATAATAAAATTATTTTCAGAATGAAGAGTTTATGTGTATGTGTGTGTATGTGTGAGTGAATGGATATGTGCGCAGGTGTTTCGGTACCTGTGTTTGCACGCTGGGAGGTGGAAGGTGGACAAGGGAAGTAGGGAAGGAGGTAGCCAGGAATGGTTATAGGGGTAGAAAGCTCTACGTATTCAGGCTTACTTCTCACTGGCTAATATCAGTGACGGCTGCATACATTTTTCCAGCCTTAGCTGCTAGACCCCAGGTGATGAATGCAGTGAGGAAATTCTATCCTAACACTGAACCAAATACGCCGGGCCTTAGGGCATGAAATTGATACAGGTCCATGCATGGTCCTGGGAGAACTCTTGTCTGGCACATAGTGAAAACATTAGGCCCCTAGGGATCCCTCCGGGTGGGAATGGGAGAAGAGAAGCTTAATAGCATGTAGCAGGTTAGATAGGCATTATTATGTTTTGTTTTGTTTTGTTTTGTTGGGGTTTTTTTGAGACCGAGTTTCACTCTTTCGTTTCAGCTGGAGTGCAGTGGCACAATCTCAACTCACTGCAACCTCCGCCTTCCAGTTTCAAGTGATTCTCCTGCCTCAGTCTCCCAAGTAGCTGGGATTACAGGCACCTGCCACCATGCCCGGCTAATCTTTGCACTTTTAGTAGAGATGGAGTTTCACTATGTTGGCCAGTCTGGTCTCAAACTCCTGACCTTGTGATCCACCTGCCTCGGCCTCCCAAAGTGCTGGGATTGGAGGCGTGAGCCACTGTGCCCAGCTATTATGGATTTTTAATATTAAGTTGCTGCTTGAGAGAAGATAACTCACTTTTTCAAAGTACAGTAAGTGGTTTAATTGAACCAAGTCTATCTGGCTTCAAGGCCCATTCTCTTTCTGTGTGATACACCTCACTACCTCATCAGTAATGAACTTGTGACATTTGCTAAGGAAAGATGGGGCTTCTTGGTGTCATCTCTGATTAATTTCTATACTTTCTCTAAAGAACTATGTACCTGGATGCTGTGTCAGAGCATCTAGTCTAAATCGTATCTTGACACTACATGAAGATTCCAAGTGATTTTAAAAGACTATTTTCCCTTCTACGAATGTACTCTTCCTTATCATAACTTCGGTACCACCATGATAAATAGGTAATAAAGTAGGAGGAATAAATAAAGCTCCCCCAGGCATAGAATCCTTAGATTTGGAAGTGACAGAGGCTTCATAGTCCTAATGCAGAAAAGTGCCTGTATCATGGGCCAGTTTCATCCAGTCCTGCTTAAACTCCTTGGAGAATGCACCGTTGTGAACAAATCAAGAAGTCCACAATCAAGATTAGGAGAGGCTAGGTCGGATACAATAACAGACACCCTCAAATTCTCAGTAGCCAAAACAAAGGACTATTTTTTAGTGAACGACTCCAATTCCCTCACATGGTGGATGGGGCTCCACTTGTGTTCTTTCTCACTCAGGGACCCAGTCTGCTGGAGGAGCCAATATGAAGAGTTGCAGGTCGCCTTGGGCAGTGGTGAAAGCATGGCAAAGCTTGCAGTGGTCTTACGGTCTCCGCCAGAAAGTGGTATCTGTCACTGGCCAAAACAAGTCACCTGAGTAAGTCTGACTTCAAGAGGGAAGGGAGGGGCAGCAAGTCTTGACACACAGTAAAACAGGATACCACAAAGACCTTCTTCCATCAGCTGACCAGCACCTGATTCTTTCAGAATTCTTCCTACTCTCTGGAGCCAAATCTTTAGTTTGTTAGCTCAGGCTCCACAGTGCCCCAAACAAGCTAGGAAACTCTCCTTCCATGTCTTGCCTTTTCCCTCATGAGTTATTCCCTTCTGGCATTCAATTGGTCGATGTTTATTTGAACATCTATATGAAAACTCTACTTTTAAGTGCTGTGGGTCATATAGGGGTGAGTTTCTTTTTAAGTCTCATGCTTCAAAACCCACATATAAATCACTTTTCCCATAAAGCCTTTCTAGATGAATACACCCAATACCAAATGCTCTGAATTCCTTTACTGTCTCAAACTTAACTGCCACCCTATTTAGGACACAATGCTGTTCTACAGCATTCTCTAACGTGTTTTCTGGTTGAATGTTTGTTTCTCTCACTAGATTACAAACTCAGAGTCAAAGCAGCATTTTCTATGACTGCCCTATGCCCCCCATTGTCAAAACCTTGCAAAAGACCAGGCACAGAAACATTTAATCCTTTTAAAATTTAAGTGTCTAAAGCAGAAGAAACTGACTCAAATTTCAGGAAGTAGCTGTGAGGATGGGGTGGCAGGAAATGATGAAAACCTGAATACGGAACTGAAGCAGCAGCTCAGTTTCTCACTCCGAAGTGGCAGCAGCCAGAGAGGGAGTCGGTGTGGACGCGAGGAGCCAGGCGCTTAGAACAGAGGCTCGTACAGGTGGAGGTGGGTACTCTGAGCCATGGGACAGTTGGGAAACACAGAGTAAGAGTTGAGGAGGAACCTACCTGGCTCTTAGTCCTTGGTGATGGGCAAGGTCACCACCAGTAGGCTTTTATCCTTTTATGGCCAGAAGGCCTGGTTGTGAGTGGTTGTAGCAAATCAGCATCTGGAGATAGACAGAGAAGGGAGGGGCTTAAACCCAAGGCAAATGATTCAGGAGCCATCTAGCACCAACATCAAGCAGAGTGTTGCCTAGTTTCTTCTGGCAATCTACAACCCACTCTAAGGCCTGTCTCCCCTAGGTACGGAGTTGGGAGGAGGACCACAGGAGACAAAAACAGTGTCTGCCCTTGAAGAGCATATGGTCTCAGGGAAACAAACCCACATAGGAAATGTAACAGATCAGGAAGTAGTCACTGATGTACACTAGCAGTGAGTACCAAGTGCTGATGCAGCCCAAGAGAAGGCACGATTGTTCTGCTGGGGCTAGTTTCTGTGTTCGTAGATCATGGAATCCCAGAATGTCAGAAATCAAGGAGACTACAGATTAGCTAGGTTAACCCCTTCATTATTTTCCACTGGGGAAATCAGAGATAATTGCTGATTTGCCAAATTATTAAAGTTAGTATTTCTTAATCGCCTGGTCTGGTACCTGGCAAATGAGTACCTACTCTGTTGATGCCCTGGTGATGGTCCTTCAGAGGATTAGTCACAGAGCTGGGGTGACAGCCAGGGCTTGTGACTCCCAGTCCGTGTACTTTGATGCAGGAGGTCAGCATCGCAACAAGGTCTCACCAGATTACTCTCTGGTTCTCACCTCTAGATAGCACTTCTTACCTTTCGGTTTCTGGTCAATAGGTCAAGGATATTAGATAAATTGTCTCTATTTCAGAAACTCTTTATTTCAAAAATGGGTGAATGGGAGAGTCAGGCTGACAGAGGAGCCACAGGAAGGAGGATGGGACCATCAGTCCTCATTGCTTCCTTATTGCTCATGACTATTTCAGAAACTTCTCCATTCCAGTTTTCTGTGTGACAGTCCTTTTGTTGCACAGCAGCCCAGGAGCCAGGGGATGAGAAGCAGAGGGGATGATAAGTAGAATCCTTACTAGGATGCAGGATTCTAAGTCTTGTTTTGCTGTCTCCACCCGCATCAGGGAAAGCCGAGCTGCTTTCAGCCGTGACTCATGGCTGACTCAGTCAATATCTCTCCAGTGTCCCCTTAGCATCTCTTTAACTGATTTACCCAGACTTCCCCTGGGCTGGTTTTTAAGGGGTTGCTCAATGGAGAAGATGGAGTTTGCAAGTGGAAATAGAAAACTGGAGAATCTGAAGGCCTAGGTAGAGACAGAACCCGAGGAGTGGTTGTAAAGGGACTCTTTGGAGACAATGGAGAGCATGGGGAAGGTCTCCAATGGGATGAGGTGTCCGAGGAGGGAAGGGTTGCCAGCTAGCAAGTGCTGCCAGGGTCAAGAAGTCTCAGTGGCGACCACAGCACAGATGAGCATTGTCTGTTGTTACTTCTTCACACCAAGATCCACAGATGCAGAGCAACTGTGCTGCTCTTCTGCATAGTCCAGAAGGCCGACTAGAACACTGGGAATGCCCTAGAAGAATAAGTTTGGCACCCTTCCAAGCTAGTGTTCTCTAAATATTTCCGCAACATTTATTTAGTTGATAAAAATTGAATACCTCTTAATGTTCAAAATCAGATTTATTACATATTATTATTTTTTCTACGATAAATTGTCAACTTGAAAACATGCTATTTTTTGAATTACTTTTCTTTAGCAATTAATTGAACCATTTTTTAAAAATTGAGTAATAACTGACTTATTCCCAGCAAATATTGCTTTCCCAACGCATTGTTCCGTGTGGAAATTTCAGCTGACTGTCCCTGCTGACCTTACACAGCTGTGAGGTGACCAGACTCAGGGTGGAGGTGGGACAGCACTTGGACCAGGGGCTGGAAAAATTCTCAGTATAGTTCAGCAGGTTGTAAAGAGGGATGTAGATGTTCACTTTGTGAGAAGCAGAACCAATTTGTATTTCAACAGTGACAAAGGAATCATATATAGAAACCTGAGTGAAATGAGGCCATAATTCTAGGGATATTATAGCACCCCTCATTGCCAACCACCTTCAGCCACTGCCTGGCTGGCCTCGGGACACAAGTGAACAATTCCAGCGATTTTGACTCGTGGGTTACCTAGTGTTACCCACACCCATGATGACGTCTCTCTAGCCCCAGGTGGGCCCAGGCCACATCAGTTCGTCTTGAATAAAGTCCCATCTCTCATCTTGTAACTGAGCAGAAAAGTCTTCCTACAACTCCCATTTGCTTTGCTTCATTTTCTATTTTCTTCTAAGAAAAAAAAAATGCAGGAAATATTGGGCTGCTATATTTTGACTTCAGCATTCCTATTTTCCCTCCTCTTGATGCTTTTTTGTCCCTAATTATTCCCATCTCCGGTCACTCTCAGATGTGGAAGTCTGTAGTGGGCCATGATGTGTCTGTTTCCGTGGAGACCCAGGGTGATGATTGGGACACAGATCCTGACTTTGTGGTGAGTTCGGAAGTAGCTTTGCTTGGACAGTGCAGAGGGTGGGGTGGGGAGAGCATCTGGGCCACTCTGTGACCTTTGAGGATGCTTGGAAAAGGGCCTTCTAGGATGAGACAGCCCTCATGCTGGGACTAATCGGTAGGACAATTGGCTGTCACCTGTGGAGCATGCACGATACCTGGTATCAGGGATGAAAGGAGACAGGTGTGGGCGAGTTTGACAGTGTGATTGACAGGCCATGGCAGGCTATACTGAAGGTGAGAAGCAGGTGAACCTGGGTCTCCCCTGGCCCATGATCCAGGATTCAAGCTGGACATGTGTAATTGGGGGATTAAAAAGCTGTAGGAGACCAGATGGGGTAGGCATGAAGTATGAAGAAGAGGAATGGAGGTTTCAGAGCTCACTAGTTTAATTCTTTGTGTTTTCTTGTTTGTTTGTTTTTTGAGACAGAGTCTCACTCTGTCACCCAGGCTGGAGTGCAGTGGTGCAATCTCAGCTCACTGCAACCTCTGCCTCCCAGGTTCAAGCGATTCTCCTACCTCAGCCTCCCGAGTAGTCCCTGTAGCTGGGACTACAGGTGCATGCCACCACACCTGGCTAATTTTTGTATTTTTTTGGTAGAGATGGGGTTTCACCATGTTGGCCAAGCTAGTCTTGAGCTCCTGACCTCAAGAGATCCATCCACCTCAGCCTCCTAAAATGCTAGGATTACAGGCATAAGCCACCACGCCTGGCCTCACCAGTTGAATTCTTACATGGGATCAGGATGGGATAAACATAGAGAGGATGTGAATAAAGACCCAGACTGAAGAAGGCAGTGGACACAGGGGACATGGAGGGCATGTGTCAGTTGGGTGGCCCTTCTCAATGTGGCACATTTCTTGCCGTCATGTATTACTGAGTGCTGTCATTTGCAGAATGACATCTCTGAAAAGGAGCAACGATGGGGAGCCAAGACCATCGAGGGCTCTGGACGCACAGAACACATCAAGTAGGTGCCAAAAGGACTGGGGAAAAGGAAGGGGGTTATGGGAAGAGGCCAGAGAAAACTCAGAGACTTGGGGGAAGGTGAGGGAGGAAAAGGTTAGGGTAGTTCATGTCTATGTAGTATTGTGTTTGTTTTTTTCTAGAGTCTGTTCCTGTGTGTACCTGTGTGTGTCATTGCGTATTTCCATTTTATGTCTCTCCTCTTACCCTCCTCAACCCTATTATCTGTCTTTTATACCTAACAACTCTGCTATTTCCCCAAGTGGGTCTATTGGATTAACTGCCTCCCTTCCTTTAGTAAAGCATGAGAGATTCATAGAGGAAGTGGCCCAAATACTAAGGTCCTCTCTATCTATCTACCTGGCAATCATCTATCTCCTATCTGTCTCTTCAGATAAATGTAAATGTGTATTTAGAATTCAGGGCGACTTCCTTCAGATGAACTAAGAACAATTCGGTAAAATGTCAAGGTGAAGAACTCAGAATAAATGCTATAAAAAGAAGCCACTTCAGCTCCCATACCTGGCCCAAATAACTTTTAAAATACAGGTTTGTACTTAGCTATTTGACAAAAGTTGGAAGCCATGAATGGTAACATGAAGAAATGTAACACTTGGAAAACCTGTTGATAAAAACTATTTTGGCAACGATGTTCAGGGATCTTTAAGATTATAGCCCCATATGCATTTTACCAGAAACAAACAAACAAACAAAACCCTCTGATACCAGAAGATAAAAGGAACTTACAGACATATCCAGGGGTTTCTGTGGGATATGTCATACATTCAGGCTGAGAGATCCCCTCCTCTCTTCCATGGATGATTCAGGATCATCTAACCAGGACCATCTGCTTTGCACAGTATCAAAATGTCAAACATTAGTAGCAAGGTAGACACAATAAATAGTGTAACAAGCAAAAATTCAACAACTACACACAAAATGGCAAGATTAATACAGTTTTAAGCTCCATTTTTAACTCCCCCCACCGCACCCTAAAAGCAGTATTTTTACCTCTAGATTTTAAAAAGTGTCAGTGGATGACCACATTGCACAAGCAACACACTGTGAAAGCCTGGCACAAGTTTATACAACTGGATGACAGTACCACATTGTTTAATCAGAAATAAATGGTTTCGGCCAGGCGTGGTGGCTCACGCTTGTAATCCCAAAACTTTGGGAGGCCGAGGCAGGAAGATTACTTGAGGTCAGGAGTTCAAGACCAGCCTGGGCAACATGATGAAACCCTGTGTCTACTAAAAATACAAAAATTAGCTGGGCGTGGTGGTGGGCACCTGTAATCCCAGCTACTCAGGAGGCCGAAGCACGAGAGTCTCTTGAACCCAGGAGGCACAGGTTGCAGTGAGCTGAGATTGCACCACTGCACTCCAGCCAGGGTGATAGAGCGAGACTCGGTCTCGATAAATAAATAAATAAATAAATAAATGGTTTTAATTAAGTAGCTATAATGAATATTATTCTAAAACCACGCCATTCTGGAAAAAGATTGAAACAATGGAACAGGGTCATTCAGGAAGCTTCTGTGATACCCCTCTATAGACTCATAGATCAAAAAAAAAAAAAAAAACCACAAGACCCTTTTCCTTTTCTGAATAAAGGCCACTCAACACTGGTATTCTGGGAATTGTCCAGATGAGGATGCACACTTCATACCTTTTTTCTCCCACTGCCTGTTTCATATATAGGAGGTAGGAATACAGTATTTTAAGGAAGTCTCCTAAATTCCTGCCATAATGTTATGGAAAGAGCTTGAATTTGGATATCAGATAGATTTTTAGATTCAATTCCTAACTCTGCCACTCTTAGCAATGTGAACTCGGTCACATAACTTTTTTGAACCTCAGCTTATTTATCAAACGGGGATAAGAATATCAACCCTAGCTTTGCACAGTGGTGGCATTGTAGCCAATGAGGTTTATCCGAGGTGTGATTATCGCTAATTGAAAACTTTTCCCAACACTCCGCCATGATGACTTGCAATATAGTAGGCACTGGCAAAAAAAAAAAAAAAAAAGCCACCCTGAAGATGTATAGTTAGAGTTCAATGGGATAGCCAATGTCTAATGCAGTACTTAGCACTTCCGAGCAGCTCAGTGATGTTATTTTTGTTTCCTGTTAATATAGGTTAGTTTAATCAGATTTCCTTTCTAAAATCTAACAAACATGTAAACAGACAACAGCCCTCTTTTCTCCTAAGTGGTGTCTACCTGGGCTGTTGTATTGCGCAACTCCTATACACAGATCACTCTGACTGGTGCTGCCTGGAGTGGTACAACATGGTGACCCTGCACATTTCCTTGTTAACCTAAGTGAATCTATCAGATAGAATAAACGATGGAGATATTGACGAAAAAAGCTCGCTCATCTCCCATTTACCCAGGTTATCAAGGAGTAAAAGCCTGGTATCTGCTGGTAATAGGCCAGGTGGCTTTAGACAAGTCCCTTTTCCTGTCTGATTCTCATTTTGCCCATCTGGATCAAAAAGACCTCTAGAGGACTTTCCAGTAGTAAGTCTCCACTGTTTGGGGATTCCCTCTCGTTAGTGTGGGCTAAGCCAGTCTTTAACATCTGATGGGAATCACCATGGTCCTTGGAAAGGAGAGGGAAATTGGAGAGGAGAACAGTAGCTGTAGATGCTAACACTGACAGATCCCAAAATGAAAAAACAAAAAGCCAAACAAACAAAACAAAACAGTAGCTGTAGAGCTGAGATGACTAAAAGCAGGAAAAGGAAGTGCTTGTAGTTCTTACTAATCTTACTACCTTCCCCACACCGTGATGTCTCTTTTTAGGTCTGTCTTGAATAAATTTAGTTTGGATAGTAATTTGGTAATTCAGTGAATAACTCAGATGGTCCAATGCATCCCTTATCCATTCTGTAAAGGAACTGCCTGGTTTTCAAGAACTATCACCCTTCTCTCCACCTTCTTTTCTCCACTCTTGCCCATTCATTCTCAAGACTCAAGGGTGTCTTTTCCCTTGACTAGTTTGTTTATTTTCAAATCTGTCACAGACTGATACTTTTGTAAAATAAAATAAAATTGAGTTTCTGGAAAAATAAATGGTTAAAAATAACACAGACAATACAAACACAATTTTTATTTTTAAATTCAACAGATATAAAATCACGATGTTGTCAGGCATGCTAGTCTGTGCCTACAGACCCAGCTACTCAGGAGGCTGAGGCAGGAGGATCACTTGAGTCCAGTAGTTCTGGGCTATAGTGCTCTATGCTGATTGGGTCTCCACGCTAAATTCTTAATCAATATAGTGACCTCCCACCTCCCAGGAGCGGGGGACCATAGGCTGCCTAAGAAGGGGTGAACTTGCCCAGGTCAGAAGTGGAGCAGGTCAAAACTCCAGTGCTGATCAGCAGTGGGATTGTGTCTGTGAGTAGCCACCGCATTCCAGCCTGGGCAACAGTGAGACCCCATTTCTAAAAAACAAAAAGAAAAAGAATAAAATCACTGTGTCAAATTGCTATAAAAGTTTCTAAACACATATTCTCAATTTTTATTCTTATTTCCCTGTGAAACAGAAACAGTTCAGCTTGTGGACCACACTGAGTGGCACTGCCCTGGAATAATCTTTCAGCACTTCCTGGAACCTGTCTGGCCTTCAGATTAAATCTTTACTAAGCTATAACCATAGGATGTCTGCCTCAGTGGCCCTGTCCTCTTTCTTGTGCCCTGACATTTTATAGCAAGTGGAAATAAAGAATGGTGTAATGCCAAGAGTATAGAAATAGAATTCTGGAGCTCTAGTGGCTGATTCCAGCTCTGCTGTAAAAGGGCTCATGATGCTGAGGAGAGTAATAATATTTTACCATCCTATCTTGATTTCCATCGGTGACTGGAGATTATAGTACCATCCCTGTTTCCCTCACAGGGGTACTGGGAAGAGCCATGGCTATAACTTAAGAATAATGGCTAACATTTATTAAACTATTATATGTCATGGAAAACACTGAGTACTTTTTAAAAACAATCCTATATCATAGATGATGTTGGCATCCTGATTTCACAGAAAAGTGAATGGATATATTAATGTTAACAATTTGTCCAAGGATACAGAGATACAGGTTGAGCATCCCTAATCCAAAAATTCTAAATCTAAAATGTTCCAAAATCTGAAATTTTTGAAAGCCCACATGATACCACAAGTAGAAAATTCCACACCTGCTACATGTGATGGGTCACAGTCAAAATACAGGTGCACAACAGTTTTTTCAGCGTCCCCAAGGGAAAAATAAAGTTACCTCCATTTATTTAGGTCTTCCTTAATACCTTCCTTAATATAGTGTATATGACACATAAATGCATTTCCTGTTTACACATGGGTCTCGTCCCCAAGATATCTCATTATATATATGCAAATATTCCAAAATCTGAAAAAATCCTGAATCCAAAACACTTCTGGTCCCAAGCGTTTGGGATGAGGGATACTCAACCTGTAGTAATTTGAATTTGGCTCAGTCTGACTCCATGGGCTGAAATCTTAACCATTATATTGTTTTTGTCTAATAAACATAATATCATCATGTCCATAATTCTTTTGTTGAAATGAAATGCAAATTCCCATGAACTAAGCTATTGCCATTCCCTAAGGCTGCTTGCTATTCTGTTTACAGTGACAACGTACTCGATAAGTTGGCCTTACTAATACGACAGTCACTTCATAAACAAACGTCTTTATGAGTGCCCAAAGTCTCTTTCATTTAATGTTTTCTTCACTTTATTATTTTTCAAAAATTAACTTTTTTTTTTTTTTTGAGACGGTGTTTCGTTCTGTCATCCAGGCTGGAGTGCAGTGGTACGATCTTGGCTCACTGAAACCTCCGCCTCCGCCTCCGCCTCCTGGCTTCAAGTGATTCTCCTACCTCAGCTTCCTGAGTAGCTGGGATTACAGGCATGTGCCACCTCGCCCAGCTAATTTGTGTATTTTTAGTAGAGACAGGCTTTCACCATGTTGGCTAGGCTTGTCTTGAACTCCTGACCTCAAGTGATCCGCCTTCCTGGGCCTCCTACAGTGCTGGGATTACAGGTGTAAGCCACCATGCCCGGGCAAAAATTAACTTTATTGATACCTAATCGTTATAAGAAAATAGTTCAATGAGTTTTGACTATATATATATAATATAACCACCAATGCAATCAAGATATAGAATGTATCTATTACCATGAAAATTTCCCTGCACCTCCTTGCAGTCAATACACCCCGTACTGATCTTTTTGTCACTATGGATTAGTTTTGTCTGGCATAGAATTTCATGAAAACAGAATAATATAGAATGTATTGTTTTGTGTTGTCTTCTTTCAGCATAATGTTTTCCAGATTTATCCATGGTGTTGTGTATATAAGTCTTTTGTTCTTTTATATTGTCAAGTAGTGTCCCATTGTATGGATATGTCACAGTTTGATTATTCATTATCCTGTCGATAGACATTTGGATTATTGACAATTTGGATCTATTACAAATGAAACTGTCATGGGCATTTGGGTACAAATCTTTTTGCTGACATATCCTTATTTCTCTTGGGAAATTGCCAGAAGTAGAATTGCTGAGTCATGTAATAAGTGTATGTTTAACCCTTTGAGAGATTCTCAAACTCTTTTCCAAAGGGAATTTACCCTCTTTCATTCCTACCAGTAATGTGTGGGTTTCAGATGCTCCACATTTTTGTCAACACTTGTTATTGTTAGTATTTTTAAATTTAGCTGGGTGCAGTGGCTCATGCCTGTAATCCCAGCACTTTAGGTGGCCAAGGCAGGAGGATGACTTGAGCCCAGGAGTTCAAGACCATCTGGACAACGTGGAGAGATTCTGAGTCTACAAAAAAAATAGAAATTGGCTGGATGTGGGGATGCTCACCTGTGGTCTGAGCTATTCGGGAGGCTGAGGCAGGAGAAGCACTTGAGCCCAGGGGTTGAAGCTGCAGTGAGCCATGTTTGCCCCACTGCACTCCAGCCTGGGTGACAGACTGAGATCCTCTCTAAAAGACAAACAAAACAAAACAACAACAACAACAAAACCAACTTAACCACTGTTTTAAGTATGTGGTGATTTTAATTGGAATTTCTCTGATGACCAGTTTTATTGAGTACATTTTCATTTGCCATTCGTATATCTTCTTTATGAAGTATCTGCTCCCATCTTTTTCTCACTTTTAAAGTGAGTTGTTTGTCTTTTTATTAAGTTGCTGAAAGTTCTTTATATATTCTGGATGTAAGTCTTTTGTGAAATATGTATTTTATAAGTGTATTCTCCCAGAACATAACTTGCTTTTTCACTTTATTGATTGATTGATTGATTGAGATGGAGTCTCGCTCTGTCACCCAGGCTGGAGTGCAGTGTCATGATCTCAGCTCACTGTAACCTCTGTCACCTGGATTCAAGCGATTCTGCTGCTTCAGCTCCTGAGTAGCTGGGACTCAGGCGCCCGCCACCACGCCCGGCTAATTTTTGTATTTTTGGTAGAGACGGAGTTTCACCATAGTGGCTAGGCTGGTCTCGAGCTCCTGACCTTGTGATCCACCCGCCTCGACCTCCCAAAGTGCTGAGATTACAGGCATGAGCCACTGCGCCTGGCCACTTTTTCATTTTATTAATGGCATCTTTTTAAGAGCAAAAGATCGTAATCCTGATGAAGTCTAATTTATTGAAAAAAAAATTTATGGAGCTAATGTTTTATGTATCTAAGAAATATTTACCTACCCCAAAGTTGTGAAGACTTTCTTTGATGTTTTGTCCTAAAGTACTTACAGTTTTAGCTTTTACATTTAAGTCTATGATCCCTTTCAAGTAGACTTTTCTGTGCAGTGTGAGGTCAAGATTGAGGTTCATTTTTTTCCATGTGATTATTTAGTTGCTCAACACTATTAAAAGAGTATCCTGTTCCCATTGACTTACCTGGCGTCTTTGACCACGTACATGTGGGTCTATTTCTGGACTCTATTCTGTTCTGTTGATCTATTTTCTACCCTGACAGCATACCATACTGCACTGATTATTGTAGCTTTATAAGTCAAGAAATCATGTAGTCCTCAACTTTGCTCTCCTTTAAAAAAAAAAAAAAAAAAAGGAAACAAATTTTACTATTCCAGGACTTTACATTTTCACATAAATTTTACAATTCACTAGTCAATTCCTACAAGAATGCCTGTTCAGATTTTGATTGGGATTGCACTGAACCTATAGATCATTTTAGGGAGAATTGACATATTAATGATATTGAGTTTTCCAATCCATGAACATGGGATATCTCTCCATTTATTTAGGTCTTCTTTAATATTTTCAGAAATATTTTTTAGTGTTTAGGTCTTGCACATACTTTGTTAAGTTTATCCTACAATGTTTCATGTTATTTCATGTATTTATATTTAACTTTCAGTTTCCAAATGTTTATGGCCAGTATGTAAAAATACAATTGATTTTAATATAATGACCTTGTATCCTGTGACCTTGCCAAATGCACAATGCTTTAGTAGCTTTTTTTGTGTGAATTATTTAGGATTTTCTATATACATGATCAGGTCATCTGTGAATAAAAACCTTATATTCTGAGTCACTCACATTTGTGCTTTTAGTTTTGTAATAAAAAACAAACACAGATTGAGGAATGAGTCATCTTTGAGGTGCTACATTTTGCTTGGTTCACATAAGCTGCATTGCTTTATCAATCCAAAGTCTTTTAAAACTTAAATTGGATATCTGAGAGTTAATATGTCAAAAGTTTCTTAGGCACAACACAGCATATTGAATTGGAATTTTTTGTTTTCCTCTCTATCTCTTCCAGCTGTCCTCTATCTCCATACATTAAACATCTTTGTGTCCTCAGAGCCTAACAGTACCTCACACTTAAAAGTTTTTTAGTTAGTAGTTATCAAATGAAGGAATGATATAATTAAGACCTGTTTAGGCTGGGCATGGTGGCTCACGCCTGTAATCCCAGCACTTTGAGAGGCCAAGGCAAGAGGATCACTCGAGGTCAGGAGTTTGAGACCAGCCTGGCCAATGTGGTGAAACCCTGTCTCTACTAAAAATACAAAATCTAGCTGGGCATGACATGCATGCCTGTAATCCCAGCTACTCCGGAGGCTGAGGCAGGAGAATCGCTTGAACCTGGGAGGCAGAGATTGCAGTGAGCCGAGATCATGCCACTGCACTCCAGCCTGGGTGACAGAGTGAGATTCTGTCTCAATAGTAATAATAATAATAATAGTAATAATAATAAAGACCTGTTTAGAATGACTTCAGCTATAACCTAAAGAAGTCTGTTTTCTTTGGGCCTCAATTTCATTCAAATTATATCATCTATTGGTATGATCCCCTGACTAGTTTTTCTGTTATCCTTTAGATGAATATTCCTGAGTATCATTTTCTAATCCCTTTTAAAAACTTGTTTTAACTATAATATAGTTATAACCCATTTAACAATTATTATATTCATTAAAAAATTGCAGATTTTTTCCATTTGAAAGTAAATTTTGGCCCCATTTTCTTCATCTTTCACCTGAATACTTCAGTTGGAAGATATTGGGCAGGCATTTACATGTCCTTGGTACTAGTAGCTTATGACACAGTGTTGGTGTTGAACTGACAACACAAGATCTCTGCTTTCAACGCTGCCAGAGAGTTTAGAGGAGGCATGGGAACAGGGGGTTCTTCCAGCACTTGGCTTAATTTCATCTGGTTCATAGCCAGCTTTCTAAAATTAACTGTGGCTAAAGCTAAGAAGGCTTTTTTAAAAGACCTTTAGTGGAATTATCCACTAAAGGCCACCAGATGGATCTATTCTTCTGCAAAAGAAGACAATTTCTGCTGAGAGACAGCCATTCTACATATAACCAATGTGTCTGGTTGTCCTGAGCTGGTAAAGTCCCAGCTCACCATCTAACATCACTACCTCAATATCCTAAACCCTCATTGCTTGCTGCAGAAAGTCAAATTTCGTATTTAGGGTTCTCTTGCCCAAATGTTTCCAAGAATCCCCGGATCCTTATATGTGTCCAAATAACAGATCTGATTGTCACATGGGGCTGAGCTATCACTTCATATCCTCAAGCCAAAGAGGTTGGCCAAGATGGCTTTCTGCCCCTTTAATTGTTGCAGTCACCTTTCATGGTAAAGATGGAAGTGGGTGTGAAGTAAGAAAGAGAATGCCTTTTTTTGGTGGTGCTTTCTCTTAGGGATAGAGGTGTCCCTTCAAATCAAGAGAATTTGAGGCTTAAAGTGTTATAGCAATTATTGTGAGTGGATTTTGTTAGTTAGTTTTCATTAGTCCTTAGTTTTCTTAGGTATTATCAGCCTGGGGGGAAGGGGCAGAAGATCTTAATTCATGACCAAAAAGCATAAAAAATACTACTAATGTTTAAATAAATTTCCCCAATTCTGTGTTTTTATAAGCATTATTTTTAATGACTTCCTAGTACACTAGTGAAAGGTAGTTATTTCAATTTATTTAACTATTATCCAACAATTGGTCATATAGATTGTTTCTTAGTCATTGCTATTATGTACAATGCTTCAATGAGTATCATTTAGACATTAAGGACATTAAGCTTTGCCATATTTAAAATCATTTCCCTGGTGTAGACTCCTAAAACTAGAATGTGTAGGTCCAATGGTATGTGAATATTTTTCTGCCTTTTGAGACACATCCTCTAATCGATAGAAAGCAGATCCATTCAGAAAAGAAAATAACTTTCCAGTTATCAGAATATAGGTATCATTGTCCTCTAATATTTAAGAACATGAAAAATGGGACTAAAAATCACAAGGTTATTTCAGTGAGCAAAATAACAGACTAGAGGAAATATTACTGGCCTATGGAGAGTTTAAATCAGGCTATGGTATGCAGGCCAGACTGATCTTTTACTTCTAGACCCATCACTAGTATCTTTTGGGGGCCCAGGTTATTACTGAAAATAAACAGGACAGACTTCAAGACTTCCATTTTTCTGGGAAGATGGGTTTGTTGATCTCCCTGGGATAGATGAGCCTTGGTCATGTGGTTTCTTCCAGCATCCACCAGCTGAGGAACAAAGTATCGGAGGAGCATGATGTTCTCAAGAAGAAAGAGATGGAGTCAGGGCCCAAAGCATCCCATGGCTATGGAGGTCGGTTTGGAGTAGAAAGAGACCGAATGGACAAGGTAAGTTGAAAAGGAAAGAGTTGCTTTAAAAAAATACATTAAAAAATAGATATATTATATATACTTATATATTTTGTAAATATATATAATTATATACTTATATATAATTATATGCCTCTATAATAAGAGCCAATTATATATAAGTATATATAATTGACTCTATAATAAATAATTGGCTATAAAATAATTGGCTCTGTAAGAGCCAATATAAGTTTATATATACTTATATATTTTGTATGTTATAAGAAATATATTATATATTATATTTTATATATACATATATAAAATATTATATATTATATATTATATATTATATTTTATATATACTTATATATACTTTATATATACTTATATATTATATTTTATATATATACTTATATAAGTATATATGTATAAATATATTGCATTTTATATATATACTTATATAAGTATATATAATATATATTAATTATGATATATAATATTAATATTACATTATATTACATATTATTAATATATTAATGCATTAATTTATTAATATATTAATATATTATATTACACATTAATATATGTAATATAATGCATTAATAGTGTAGATTATATGTTATATTAGTATATATAATATATAATATATATGATATATAATATAGATATATTATATATACTTATAGTATCTGTTATATATAAGTATATAGTTACTTATAAGTATATATTATATATAAGTATATAATTAATATATTATATATTAATACATTATATATTATATACTATATACTTATATAATGATTTATAAATATATTTATAAATATATATTATTAATATATGTAACATAATTATAAGTAAATGTAAATATATAAATTTATATTATATGTATATTTTAATATATTATAATTATATGATATATTTATATTATAAATATATAGTTTATTCATAAATATATAGTATATAATATTAAAGTATATATAAAATATTTCACTAAAACACCCAGATACTTTTGTTCTAGATCAGAATATATATTTTTTGACTCATTTATTGGTTCATGAGTTAAAACTCATTCAAAAGTACAGTATTCATTTGGTCTCTAAAATATAATGTCCACATGTTATTTGTATCAAATTTTTCTGATCTCAACACATAAGATATACATGGCAGAAAATAAGAGCCAAGATATTAGAACTGCTGGCCTGTTGTAGCCCCAACAGCACTGTAACTCCTAGACCAAGAAGACAGGGAGCACAAGTGGAGAAGGAAAAAATATGTTTTAAAATCATTTGCTGCTTTTAAATGTTTATGTATTATGTCTATGTTGCAACTTCTCTTTATTATTTTCTTTGCTGTGTATTTAGTGATTTTTTTTGTATATATGTCCTACATTACATGTTGTATAAAGCTCAGAGTTCACTTCTGAACTTTGACGGCCATACAGGAGCAAAGATCTAGAACAAAATCACTGGCTTTCCTAATGAAATATTCCATCCCGGCTATGGCGTCCGGTCAGTCCCCTTGGTCGTTCCTCCACACTACACTCTGTTCTGCTGCACAATGCTCTTGTTTCAGCTCTTTTTGTTTCTGGTTTAAAACCTGCTCTGTCTACCTAGTCTCTATCCCCTGGTTCCCAGCCCATCCTATGGGAGTGTTCAGAATGAAGGATTCCTTAATGATATTAAAGAAGAACAGGGATGAGCAGGTCTCCAGAAAAAGTCATCTTGCTCTCCCATCGCATATTTTTTGGCACCACTGTCAGAGGCCATAGATCTGACCCAGAATGGAATTTCTTACATGCCTACATCCCACTCCATCTCTGTATTTATTTTTTTAAGGTCATTTTTATCTTTTCACTCACTCCATCCTTGATTTTTCTCAGAGTGCAGTGGGCCATGAGTATGTTGCCGAGGTGGAGAAGCACTCTTCTCAGACGGATGCTGCCAAAGGCTTTGGGGGCAAGTACGGAGTTGAGAGGGACAGGGCAGACAAGGTAAGTGACCACTCTCTCCCAGCCACTCACCTCCAGTCATGTGAAAGTTGCCCACACTCACCCCTGGATGGAGGCACATGCTTCTTTGTTGAAAGACAGGCAGTGGATGCTGTGAGGACCTGACACCATCACAGGTATACCTCCCTCAGCAGGTTCCTTGGTGCCAGTGTTGGAAGCCACATGCTGAGCTGAAAGACAGTGATTCAAATAAGGAGAAGACTCTCAAACTGTGTGTTTGAATGAATAATTCCTCAAGCCACTGGTTTTTATTATACTCATATGCATGAAGATAGAACAGAGAATCGTCTAAGCTCTTCTTTTGGCTTAACATCAAAACCTTATAAATACTCATGCCTTTTAGGAAAACAGAGTCATCAGTTTAAATATTATTGCCATGGCAGCAGATAATCAAGTTAAACAACTAATTAGGGTTACTATTTACAGGATTTAGCGTCAATCTATGAAGTCCAGATATCTTTAAAGACTTCTTTGTACAAAACAAAACAAAATGTTGTTTTGAAGAGAAAAAAAAGTACCGTATGATTACAGCATCATATTGTTGACAGGAGAGTAAGACTGATAACTCATTGATGTTTTTAGTTCCATGTCGTATTAGGTCAGATTCTTTGAACTCATTTTTTATGGTGTAGAATGGTGTCTCCTGCCCTGCAGCTGCACACAGAGAGAGGACATCTCCTTCACAGTTAGCCGAGATTTTTTCTTTGTTTTTGCCAACGGTTGTTAATTAGGTGGACATGAATCCTTAAAGCTAAAGATTGGAAGCTAAGGCAGCTAAGTTCTAGAACATTAATTGTTTGCATCATTGGAGGGTAAAACTATGAAAAACAAAACCAGGGAAGTTTAAAACATACTGCAAAGCTAAGGGAAGATGTAGAAGGCAATAGTGGAATATGGAGCATGCAATGTTCTAGAATCAGGACGGAATTCCCTGTTCCATCTTGGCCCCACTCTTGCCTGCCTTTGCTTAATCTCCGATTCTTACATCTTTTGCTCACAAGCCACAAATGGAATCACCCAGTCACTGTGTCATGTAAATCAAGAAACAATACATGTTAATTAGTTCTTAAGATGCAAAAACCCAGACTTGCTTAGATACCCATAGTTCCTGAGCCAGATGGAGAACAAAGCTCCAAAACTCTGCAGTAATGTTGGGTATCTGGGCAACATGTCCAGTCCCGGAGCCAGCTAGGATCCAGACTCTCCTGGTTGCAGTTATCCCACCAAAATCCACATATTTGTGTTTCCATTACTGAGTAATGAAAGAGAAGAGGCACAGCATTATCAACTGGGAATAGGGTAATGTCTCTTCATGAGCAGAGTGCTTTATACCTTACAAGGCACTTTTCTAGGTATTACATTTCACTTTTGTGAGGATTTGTTAGGAAGAAAAGCACTAAGTTAGTGAATGAACCTAAGTAGACACTTTACCTTGTCCCATTTAGTTCTCATGATATCCCAAAGGAAGAGGGATCATTTCTCTCATTTTACAGTCGAGGTAGATAAGGCAGGCATGCATGCCTCTCCTGATTTTATATTAAAAGAGACTGGGGCTTAGTAATATAAAGGAACGTGCCTAAACTTCAACAACTATAAATAGGGGATGTAGGGTTTGAACCTAAAACTGTCTGTGTCCAGGGCCTATGTTCATTGCTCTGTAGTATCCTGTGTCCATACCAGCCTGTTTCTACATTAAACACCCATACTCAGCCCGAAGCCCCTACAAACTACCTCTGGGGTTGGCTGGGAGTAAGGGGAGGTTAGGAAGGGGAAAACCTGTCAGCTCTGACTAATCAATTCTCTCTCCTCTTCTCTGTAGTCAGCAGTCGGCTTTGATTATAAAGGAGAAGTGGAGAAGCACACATCTCAGAAAGGCAAGGACACTGTACTTCACTCAGCCTCAGCAATCTGACTGGCAGGCTCTTCTGCTAAGACTATCTTCCAGCAGTTGTCATCAGCTTTTTAACTTCCATGACCCAGCTCGCCACTATTTTATTTACTTTTTGTTCATTTGTTTGTTTTTGAGACAGGGTCTTGCACTGTCACCCAGGCGGGAGTGCAGTGGCACGATCACGGGTCACTGAAGCTTCGACTTTCTGGGCTCAAGCGATCCTCCCACCTCAGCGTTCTGAGTAGCTGTGACTACAGGTGTGCACCACCATGCCTGGCTAATTTTTTATTCTTTGTAGAGATGGAGTCTCACTATGTTGCCCAGGCAGTCTTGAACATTTTGGCTCAAGTGATTCTCCCCTCTCACCCTCTCAAAGTGCTGGGATTACAGGCATGAGCCACCGCACCCGGCGCTATTTTATATACTTTTTTATTTTTTTGAGAGGGAGTCTCGCTCTGTCACCCAGGCTAGAGTGCAGTGGCACTATCTTGGCTCACTGCGAGCTCTGCGTCCTGGGTTCACGCCATTCTCCTGCCTCAGCCTCCCGAGTAGCTGGGACTACAGGCGACTGCCACCATGCCTGGCTAATTTTTTGTGTGTATTTTTAGTAGAGACAGGGTTTCACTGTGTTAGCCAGGATGGTCTAGATCTCCTGACCTCGTGATCCACCTGTCTCTGCCTCTCAAAGTGCTGGGATTACAGGTGTGAGCCACCGTGCCTGGCCCTATTTTATATGCTTTTAAAACCCAGTGTGTACTTGCTTCTGTTTTTCTCCATGATCACTTTCTGTAATATTGATCAAGTTTTTTTGTTTTTTTTTTTTTTTTTCTGAGATGGAGTCTGGCTCTGTTGCCCAGGCTGGAGTGCAGTGGCGCAATCTTGGCTCACTGCAAGCTCCACCTCCCTGTTTCACGCCATTCTCCTGCCTTAGCCTCCCGAGTAGCTGGGACTACAGGCGCCCACCACTACACTGGGCTAATTTTCGTATTTTTAGTGGAGACGGGGTTTCACTGTGTTAGCTAGGATGGTCTTTATCTCCTGACCTCGTGATCCGCCTGCCTCGGCCTCCCAAAGTGCTGGGATTACAGGCTTGAGCCACTGCGCCCGGCCATATTGATCAAGTTTTTGAATCCTTCTTTTTTCTCTAATGGATTGAAAATAAGGTATTCTATTCCTTTTTTTTAGAAGGTTATTCCTAAATTTTAACATGCATCTTTGACTTAAATTTAAAATTAATCACAATCTCTTCCGGAGTATATCGGAAACATAGAATATTTTAACTACATTCTTTTTAACCAACCATATTGTTGTTCAGTGTGTTGGTTCCATCTTATTCCATCTTATTATTGATTCCATCTTATAAACCCCACAAAAATGAATCATTATTATTACTTAGTAAATGCTTATTTAAATTGACCAAGGTATTTACCTATTTCCTAGCTCGACATTGCTTATTGTATTTCATTGTTTCACCTTTGTGTCTTCTATTTCCTTCTTGCTAAAATATTCCATTGATAATTCTTTTAATGAGTCTATGAAAAAACTTTCAGTGTAAAATGTCTTTATGTTGCATCATTCTTCATTTTTATTTTCCCTTCATCACTTTGAAGATCTTATTTCATCGTCTCTGACATCTCTCTTGTGTCAGACTATCATTCCTGAGTAGGTAACATGTCTTATATCTCTGGGTTTTTTTTTAATTAAAGATTTTCTTTTGGTCTCTGATATTCTGCACTATTATTAGGGTGTGTCTGGATGTTAGATCTACTTTTATTATCCTATATGGGACTTACTGCCCTTTTTCAGCCTCAGATGTGACTTTCATTATAGAAAGTTCTCAGGCATTTTCTCTTTGAATAATACCTCTTCTCTCTTTATGTCCCTGTGCCACATTTTGGGTTATTCCTTTAGATCTAGGTTAAGTTCACTAATTATCCCTTTAGCTGTATTTCATTATTGCTTAAGCTGTCCATTACATTTTAAACTTTCTTTCAAATATCTTCCCTTCCCTTCCTTTCCCTTCCCTTCCCTGCTGTGCCCTGCCCTGCCCTGTCCTGCCCTGCCCTCTCCTTCCCTCCCCTCCCCTTCCCTTCCCTCTCTTTTTTTAGACAAAGTCTCATTATGTTGCCCAGGCTGGCCTCAAACTCCTGGGCTGAAGTGATCCTCCTGCCTGAGCCTACCAGAGTGCTGGGATTACAGGCATGAGCCACCACATCAGATATTTTCATTTCTGGAGTTTCTTTTGGTTCTATTGCACATCTGCTGATTCATTTTCCATAAGGCATTATGGTTTCATTACGGTTCCCTGTGCCACTTCTTTAAGCTCTTTAATTATTTTAAACATGTACTTTACAGCTTCTTTCATATTTTATATTATTTGCAGTTCTTGGCTGTGCCATTTCTTCTGACTGATCTGTTGTTCCTCATAGTTATTTATTTCTTTGATGGTTTGTAATCTTTGTTTATAAACTTATTTAAGTGAAGGAGAAGGATATTTGTTTTATGAGAATTACATGTGCCCTGGGTTTAGTAAGTACCTCATCCAGGGAAATATTGCCTCTACTTCTGGCTCAACTCTAGAGGTCTTAATAGTAATGGACTTTATTTTCCCTTTATTATTATTTTTTCCCATGGAGTTCAAGTCTTTCTAGTTTTTAAGTTGTTTATGGTATGTTGTGCTTTTCAAGGAATTTGTTCATTTTGTCTGTGTTGTCAGGTTTATTGGCATAAATTCATTTATAATATTTTCTTCTTTTTAACTTCTGTAAGATTTCTAGTGATATGAAATGCCTATTTTCATTTCTGGTCTTATTTATTTGTGTTTTTTCTCTTTTTAATTATTCTTACTGGAAGTTCATCAATTTTATTTATTCTTTCCAAAGAACAAGCTTTTGGCTTTACTAATTTTCTCTATTGTTTACCTGTTTTAAAAAATGTATTGGTTTCTGCTCTTATCTTTATTATGTTTTTCTTCTACTTAGTATTGATTTAGTTTGTTCTTTTTCTAGCCTCTTGAGGTGGAAACTTAGATAATTGATTTTAAGCCTTCCTTTACTATATGGGCACTTAAAAAGCTATACATTTCCCTCTGAACACTACGTTCATTTGCTACAAACATTTGCTACATTCAACAAATATTATATGTGTTTTAATTTTCATTCATCACAAACCTGTGGTCCCAGCTATTCAGGGGGCTAATGTGGGAGGATCACTTGAGTCCAGGAGGTTGAGGCTGCAGCAAGCCATGATTGTGCCACTACATTTTGGCCTGGGCAACAGAGTGAGACCCTGTCTCAAAAAAAAAAAAAAATCATTCAGTTAAAAATATTTTCTTATTTCCCTTGTAATTTCTTCTTTGACACATGTATTACTTAAAAGTTGTTACTAATTTTCTAAGTATCAGGAAAATTTTCTAGATAATTTTATTGGTACTTTAATTCTATTGTGATCAGAATATGATCTCTAATATTTCAGTCTTTTGAAACGTACTGAGACTTACTGTCTTAGAGACTTATGGACTGGCACATGGTCTATTTGGTCAATGTTCTATATGCATGAAAAAAAGTATATTCTGTAGTTTGGGGTATAGTGTTGTATAAGAGTCAATTAGGTCTTATTAGTTGATAATGTTTGGATCTTCTATAATTTTACTGATTCCTTTTTGCCTAAAATACCTATTAATTAATGAAAGAATGTTGTTAAATTTTCAACTACTGTTACAGATTTATCTATTTCTCTTTCTACTTCTGTCAGCTTTTGCAGTGTGTGTGTGTGTGTGTGTGTGTGTGTGTGTGTTGGAGTCTTGCGATGTTTCTCAGGCTGGTCTCGAACTCCTGGGCTCAAGCCACCCTCCTGCCTCAGCCTTCTGAGTAGCTGGGACTACAGGTGTTCACCACACCTGGTTTTTTACATTTTTCTTTTATTTGAGAGCTTCATGAATTTTGGTTCAGTGAATAGGTTTATGCCAGCATACATATTCCTGATGAAAGATATTGTTCTTTTATCATTGGAGCATGTCTTTCTTGTCTCTTAGAATGCACTTTGTCTTGAGATCACTTTATCTCATATTCATGTCATCTTTCTTATGCTTACTCTTTCCAAAATGTATATTTTCCTGGATCAGTATTTGGTTAATTTCTCAGCTTAGAATTCCTGCTTCACATAAGTGGAAAAAAAAATGTGTATTTGCATTCTACACTTAGATGTAGGCTTGGAGTTTCCAAGTCTCATAAGCAAATTTTCCCCCTATCAAATATTGAACAGGCTACAAGCCCCCCTCACGATTTTCCTGGGTAAATGAGTAGAATTTTTCTAGCACTCTCTTATAGGAGTGGACAGAGCTTCATTTCTGGCTTTCCTCCCTCCTCCCCCATTCTATGGAAATTAGAATCACAGAGCCTGGATCCTAATCCCTATTCATTACATTTGGAATTTAAAATCTGACCAGGTGTGGTAGTTCACACATGTAATTGCAGCACTTTGGGAGGCTGAGATGGGTGGGTCCTTTGAGCCCAGGAGTTGAAGGCTAGCCTGGGCAACATAGTGAGATCCTATCACTACAGATTTTTTTTTTTTTTTTTAATTAGCAAGGCATGGTGGCACATGCCTGTGGTCCCAGTTACTCAGGAGGATTGCTTGACCCCAGGAGTTCAAGGTTACAGTGAGCCATGATTGTACCCTTCACTCTAGCCTAGGCAAAAGAGCAAGACCCTATTCTAAAAACAGACAAAAAATTCCCCAAAAATGGCCTTGGGTTTTCTGTGGTGTCAGTTCATAATTATCTTCACACATACAGCTTTGATTCATCTCTTTGTCTCTGGTTTTCTGGAGCCAGGATTTTTTCCCTTTCTTTCTTCTGAGCTTCACTTTTTTTTTTTTTTTTGAGATTGAGTCTTGCTGTGTCACCCAGGCTGGAGTGCAATGGTGTGATCTCGGCTCACTGCAACCTCCACCTCCCAGGTTCAAGTGACTCTCCTGCCTCAGCCTCCCCAGTAGCTGGGACTATAGACACACATCACCATGCCTGGATAATTTTTGTATTTTTTAGTAGAGACAGGGTTTCCCCATTTTGGCCAGGCTGGTCTCAGACTCCTGACCTCAGGTGATCCGTCTGCCTCGGCCCCTAAAGTGCTGGGATTACAGGCATGAGCACTGCGCCTGGCCTGAGCTTCACCCTTTAAAACAAAATTGTTATGTTTTATCAGACATTTCTATGTGCTTATATGGGAGTAGGGGAAAGGCATAGATTTCATGTAACTGCCTTTTTTTTCCTGCAATCTCCTCATTCTCTATACTTGCCCCTTCTTGAAGAAGAAGGGAGAAAATGGGAATTTTCTTCTCATCTTGGCGTGGAAATGAGAGAAGAGAGGGAAAAAGTAAGCAATATTCAATTAAAAGACTACTTAAGACATGGCTTCTCCTTAATTCCCCTGTATTCAAGCCCTGCTCTTTTCCCAGGACCCTAACATTCTGTACACATTCCTGCTGACCTCTCTTCTCCAGTGCTTCCCTGTGTGCTGGAGCCTAAGGGTGGGCTCTCATGACTGCTCCTTTGACCACAGATTACTCTCGTGGCTTTGGTGGCCGGTACGGGGTGGAAAAGGATAAACAGGACAAAGCAGCTCTGGGATATGACTACAAGGGAGAGACGGAGAAACACGAGTCCCAGCGAGGTGAGTTGGGGTTGGAAGGGGGAAGGTCACAGATAGCAGAGGGCTCTCCTTCCTTTCTTTCTGGAAGCTCACCCGAGGGCCCCAGAATACAGAGGGGCAGATGTGCAGAGCAGGGGGTACCAGGGCAGTAAGCACATGTGTGGGGACGGGTGGTGGTAGTAAGGGGAGAGAGGAGAGATGGAGAGGAAAACAGCAGGATTAAGAGCAGGGCCTAGGAGGGAGGTGAGAGAGAATGGGGCATTCAGGAAGGAATGAGAACAGACAGGCTGGGTGATGGTCAGAAGATGGTTTGCCATGAGTCTTAGAGGGATCTCTGCTGTCCTCACAGAGGATAAAGAGGTTTACTGCTTCCCTGGAACCCATAGGGATGGCTGGAATGCTGTCTGTATTTTTTCCTATTTCTTTTACATTTTTCCTTATCTGTTGCTTTCTGCTTTCCGTATTTCCCTATTTCCATCTTTCTCTTCTCCATTCACTCCCAGATTTTTTCCCCATCTGTTTCCCTCTCTTCCCATCCATGCCTCCCTCTATCCTCTGATTCTCACATTTCTTCCTACGTCTGTTTTCCACATTCCTGTTTTTCTTCCCACTGATTCTTCTCACTACCCATTCCCAGCATTTTGATCTCCTATAACTCAGAACTTTCTGTCCTGCAGATTATGCGAAGGGCTTTGGTGGCCAGTATGGAATCCAGAAGGACCGAGTGGATAAGGTAAAGCACCAGAACACCAATGTCTTAAGAAGAGTTCCCTAAGTTTAGGCAAATGTGCAGAGAAGAGTGTGAAGAAGGCTGGGAGAGGGAGGGGATGGTGGTGCCGGGCACACAGAGCCTGTCCTGCTGGCATCATGCACTCCCCACTGACTGCCCTCAGCATCTAAGGGGCATGTCTTCCAAAGCCTGAGCTTTGAGGACAGTGGGAGAGGCATACAGAGACACAGATAAACCGCAGGGAAAGGTCGCATTGGACTGGAAATTGTATTGATTTCTTGGCATTGCTTAACCCAATCTTAAGTCTCTTCTCACCCCATGCCACTGTCCTCCCTACACTAGTTCCTCCTCATGCATTGGCCAAGGGCCCTGCTACGTTCTAGGCAACTGGGCTTGGAGACATGAGATTCTAAGGTCACTGAGCTGTTGAAAGTGGGAGCTGAACTCAGCAGTGAAGAACTTCTTTACCCCCTCTCTACCACAAAACAACATTGGAACATGCTGTCCAGCTGTTGAGCATCCAATGGTTAGGGATACCTCCTATAGTGGCCCCCAACCCCCAATACCGCCTCCAGGTCACCACTACCCTTGCCCCTCTCCCGCAACACACGTGCTGTTCTCCTGCCTGCAGAGCGCTGTCGGCTTCAATGAAATGGAGGCCCCGACCACAGCTTATAAGAAGACAACGCCCATAGAAGCCGGTGAGGCTTAGTGATTCACTCTCCATGCACCTCACTTCCTTCTCCCTCATTCTTTTTCTTCCCCAAACTATATCCTCCATGCCTTTAACTACCTAGATTAGCTGAGTTAGACCTGATCCCTATCCTCATATTCCCAGATTCTGTCTTTCCTAGAAAAACCAGGTAAGGCGGAGCTCACGCCTGTAATCCCAGCACTTTGGGAGGCTAAAGTGGGAGGATTGCTTGAGCTCAGGAATTTAAGAACAGCTCGGACAACATGGGGAAACCCCATCTCTATAAAAAATACAAAAATTAGCCAGACATGGTGGTGCGCACCTATAATCCCAGCTACTTGGGAGGCTGAGGCAGGAGAATCGCTTGAACCCAGGAGGCGGAAGTTGGAGTGAGCTGAGATCATGCCACTGAACTCCAGCCTGGGTGACAGAGTGAGACGAAAGAAAGAAAGGAAGAAAGAAAGGAAGAAGGAAGGAAGGAAAGAAAGAGAGAGAGAGAAAGAAAGAAAGAAAGAAAGAAAGAAAAGAAAGAAAGGAAGGAGAGAGAGAAGGAAAGAAAGAAAGGAAAAGAAAAGAAAGAAGAAAGAAAGAGAAAGAAAGAAAAGAAAGAAAGAAAACGAAAAAGAAAGAAAAGAAAAGAAAAGAAAAGAAGGAAAGTCAAGTGGATAGACAGAGTGATGTCGGGGAAGGAATTGGAGGCCCAGAACAAAGTGTGGCTTGGGACAGGGGTGGGGTGGCATGGGAACATTGGTGAGGAACCACTTGGGAAGGACACACAGGGATAGGAACTTTGGATGGGGTTGAGGATGAGTGGTGGCTCGAAGAAGGCATACAAATTTATTGAATATGGACAGGGGAAGATGCTGGTTGGAAGCCCAAAGGTTACAATTTAGAAAGGACACAAGTCAGCTGGGCATGGTGGCTCACACCTGTAATCCCAGCACTTTGGGAGGCTGAAGTAGGATAATCACTTGAACCCTGGAGTTCAAGATAAGGCTGGGCAACACAGCAAGATCCCCTCTCTACAAAAAATACAAAAATTAGCCAGGTGTGGTGGTGCACACCTGTGGTCCCAACTACTCCAGAGGCTGATGTAGGAGGATTGCTTGAGCCTGGGAGGTTGAGGCTGCAGTGTCCCATGACTGCACCACTGCACTGCAGCCTGGGCTGAGACCCTGTCTCAAGAAAAAAAAAAAAAAAAAAAAAAAAGACACGAGTCTTAGGTCGCATAGCCTGGCTTTATACAAATCCAGGCTTCAGGGCTATGCCATCCTCCTATTATCCCCTTGTTCCTCTATCAATACCTCTTTACCTTCCTGTCCCACAAATCCCTCCTCCTGTATATTTAACTGATTCCCCTTCTTCCTTCAAGTGCCACGCCCTTCCCCACCCTCCAATCCAAGACAACCCTAATTTTTCTTGCCTGTGTCTGCAGCTTCTAGTGGTGCCCGTGGGCTGAAGGCGAAATTTGAGTCCATGGCTGAGGAGAAGAGGAAGCGAGAGGAAGAGGAGAAGGCACAGCAGGTGGCCAGGAGGCAACAGGAGCGAAAGGCTGTGACAAAGATGAGCCCTGAGGCTCCACAGCCAGTGATAACTATGGAAGAGCCAGCAGTACCCGCCCCACTGCCCAAGAAAATCTCCTCAGAGGTGAGCGCCTGGCCCTCTGGGATCCACATCCAGGATCTCTTGCCCAGACAGGAGCCTAAGGGGTCCAAACCATTGGCAGAAAATAAGGCAAAAGCCTCCCCTGGGTTAGGCAAGGTCTGTTGTCTCTCTCTTTAGAAGACTTCAGTCTGACTGTAATTGGACCTCCTATCAGAATGTTAGAAAAAACCCTCAAGATTTACATAGTACAACAGAAAGCAAGTCACCAGCCAGCACAGCCAATTATTGCTGTAGGAACTATGAGGAAGGGGCCGTCACTTCAGGTTGGAGCCCATCTTGAGGGGTGAGTTCCATTTGAATTGGCAGAGAGCAGGAGAGGGTGTTCCTGGTAAATGTAACAGTGAAGACATGCATGGTGTGGTGGCTCATGCCTGTAATCCTAGCACTTGGGGAGGCCAAGGTGAGAGGATCACTTGAAGCCAGGAGTTCTAGACCAACCTGGGCAACATAGTAAGACCCTATCTCATAAAAACAATTAAAAAATTAGCTGGGCATTGTGATGCATGCCTATAGTCCCAGCTACTTGGGAGGCTTAGAGAGGAGGATCGTTTGAGCCCAAGAGTTTGAGGCTACAGTGAGCTATGATCTCACCACTGTGCTCCAGCCAGGGCAGCAGAGTGACACCCTGTCTCAAAAAATAAATAAAATAAAATAAAAAGAATGAAGATGGGCCGAGTATGGTGGCTCATGCCTGTAATCCCAGCACTTTGGGAGGCCAAGGCAGCCAGACCATGAGGTCAGGAGTTCAAGACGAGCCTGACCAACATAGTGAAACCCTGTCTCTACTAAAAATACAAAAATTAGCCAGGCATAGTGGCGCGTGCCTGTAATCCCAGCTACTCAGGAGGCTGAGGCAGGAGAATTGCTTGAACCCGGGAGGTGGAGGTTGCAATGAGCTGAGATCATGCCACTGCACTCCAGCCTGGGCTACAGAGCGAGAGTCTATCTCAAAAAAAAAAAAGAAAAAAAAGAGTGAAGATGGAGGCTTGCTTACTTGAGAGATGCTTCATTCTCCACAGGCCTGGCCTCCAGCTGGGACTCCTCCATCATCAGAGTCTGAGCCTGTGAGAACCAGCAGGGAACACCCAGTGCCCTTGCTGCCCATTAGGCAGACTCTCCCGGAGGTAAGCAAACCCCCAAAGATTCTCTGCCCCCACCCTGTCTCCTCGAGTCTTAGGAAGATGGGCTGTGCAGGGTGGCCAACCATCCTGGTTTGCCTTGCACTGTTCTGGCGTTAGCACTGAAGACCTTGCCTTCTGGGAAACTCCTCTGTCCTGGGCAAACTAGGGGAGATGATTATCCTAGCTGTGGTAGCTCAACAATGTGCTTTTGCTTCAGTGTTTTCTTGGTCTCCCAAATAATCTGACTTGTTTTCTACTTCCCTCCCCGCACACTTTTTACATTCTCTTCCCATTGCCTCTGGAATGTGTTTTGGGTAGGTGGGTGTGGGAGGAGATTGAAGAATGAAGATGGATGAAAGGCTGTGTTCCCCAGGAGAGGCTGTTAGATGGAGTCAAAGGTGGAGGGGAGAAGAGGCAGGGTGGTGAAGGGAGGGGTCTTGTCAGTCCTCCATTGAGTCCTCCTGGAAAGTGGAAGTCACAGTGCTCCACACTGTCTCTTCTCAGGACAATGAGGAGCCCCCAGCTCTGCCCCCTAGGACTCTGGAAGGCCTCCAGGTGGAGGAAGAGCCAGTGTACGAAGCAGAGCCTGAGCCCGAGCCTGAGAATGACTATGAGGATGTTGAGGAGATGGACAGGCATGAGCAGGAGGATGAACAAGAGGGGGACTATGAGGAGGTGCTCGAGCCTGAAGATTCTTCTTTTTCTTCTGCTCTGGCTGGTGAGTGATGGGAGGAGAAGCAGGAGAATTTGGTCATGTCCAGGGGAGGGTAAGAGGAAGAAGAACTTCTCCATTGCCCTAGTAGGATCTTTCTCTGCTTGCCTTCTTCATGTTGATGATACCATGTTTGTGTTTCTCATTATGCAGGATCATCAGGCTGCCCGGCTGGGGCTGGGACTCTGGGGATCTCAGCTGTGGCTCTATATGATTACCAAGGAGGTAGGTTGGGAGTGGCCTGAGGAGCCTGGTACCTGGAGGCCCCTGATATAAGACAGGGGGACATGTGAAAA
This sequence comes from Hylobates moloch, assembly GCF_009828535.3. Classification (NCBI taxonomy): domain Eukaryota; kingdom Metazoa; phylum Chordata; class Mammalia; order Primates; family Hylobatidae; genus Hylobates; species Hylobates moloch. Next base: position 40,077,415 of record NW_026652279.1, read on the forward strand.
GAGAGATTCATGTCTGACCATTCTAATATCCCCTCAACTTTCTCCCCAGAGGGAAGTGATGAGCTTTCCTTTGATCCGGACGATGTAATCACTGACATTGAGATGGTGGACGAGGGCTGGTGGCGGGGACATTGCCATGGCCACTTTGGACTCTTCCCTGCAAATTATGTCAAGCTTCTGGAGTGACTAGAGCTCACTGTCTACTGCAACTGTGATTTCCCATGTCCAAAGTGGCTCTGCCTCCACCCCCTCCCTATTCCTGCTGCAAATGTCTAACCAGATGAGGTTCTGGACAGACTTCCCTCTCCAGCTTCATTAAGGGCTTGGGACAGAGACAGCATGGGGAAGGAGGTCCCCTTCCCCAGGAGTCCTCTCTATCCTGGATGAGCTCATGGACATTTCTCTTGTGTTCCTGCCTCCTTCCCCATGAACACCTCTCTGCCACCCCAAGCTCTGCTCTCCTCCTCTGTGAGCTCTGGGCTTCCCGGTTTGTTTACCCGGGAAAGTACGTCTAGATCGTGTGGTTTGCCTGGTTGTGCTATTTGCCCACTTTCCTTCCCTGAAGAAATATCTCTGAACTGTCTTTCTGTTCAGTCCTAAAATTCGAAATAAAGCGAGACTATGGTTCACCCGTATGCTGAGGTAAATAGTACTTTTTATGTGGCCCTCATGGCCCCAAATCTTAAGGCTCCAACCTTTCCTCTTCCAGGCATATCCAGGAGACCTCTTACCACTGCCAATTCCCCTGCACCCTAGATGTCAAAGCCTAGGCCTTTTCCTTAGGCTGAACTTTTTTTTTTTTTGAGAAGGAGTTTTGCTCTGTCACCCAGGCTGGGGTGCCACAGCATGATCTCAGCTCACTGCAGCCTCCACTTCCTGAGTTCAAGAGATTCTCCTGCCTCAGCCTCCCGAGTAGCTGCGACTACAGGCGTGCACCACCATGCCTAGCTAATTTTTGTATTTTTAATAGAGATGGGGTTTCCCCATGTTGGCCAGGCTGATCTTGAACTCCTGATCTCAGGTGATCGCCCTCCTTAGCCTCCCAAAGTGCTGGGTTTACAGGCATAAGCCACTGCACCTGGCCTCCTTAGGCTGCATTTTAAACCCAGTCCAAAACAGATCAGCCTGAGCAATGGCTGGGCATGGTAGTGTGGGCCTATAGTCCCAGCTACTCAGTAATCTGAGGTGGGAGAATCACCTGAGCCTGGGAAGTCAAAGTCAAGGCTTCAGTGAGCTGTGATCACACCACTGCACTCCAGCCTGGGTGACAGAGGGAGACCCTGTCTCAAAAAAAAAAGAAAGAAAGAAAGAAAAGATGGAGAAGGCATTGGGATCGAGGAGGAGCTAGAATGAGTTGCTAAGACCCACAGTTAGTTGCTCCAGGGCTTCATAGAGTTGGTGAGCTGCCCAGCAGGGTGTCCCAGGGAGAGAATTCAGCCGTGGGTTCGTAGTTTCTGTTTCTGGTTGGGCCAGTAAAGCCCCTTTCTCATTCCTCTTTTCTGCTTATCACTAGAGACAGAAACTAAAAACCATGGCTTCAGGCTGCTAAAAGCCTAAAACAAAACAAAACAAAACAAAACAGAACAACAACACAATAAGGCAGGTTGGACAAGTTTGGTCTCGGGCTTGTGCTCTGGTCTTTCTTCATGATACACACTTGGTTTCAGCAACAACTTCTATGCCTGTGAATCACACATCTGTCTCTAGACCTAACTTATAAGATTCACCCAATTAGCCTTTCAGAGTGCAAAGCAGCTTTTATTTCCTCTTCTAGAGACATTGAGGTTTCTAGTATACGGAGGTCAGTCACCACAGATATACTCAATCTCATTCTTCATTTCAGTTTGATTTGACATCACACATAAATCAGACTTTTATAGTGATTTTCGTGACACATCTTCAAGTTCCACCTTGCTTTTCACTTTTTCCTTTGTTGTGAGATAGAAACTTCTTTTCCAGACCCTTATGCTACTAAGGCAGCAAGGTCCTCTCTGGCCCAGTTCTACAGACCTCAGCCTCCATATTTGGCTAATCTCTACTCTGGACTGCCTTTCTTGGTGATGATACTCACCAAGGGCTCTGCCCATAGACATCTTCCCTCCCTGTGTACACAGTCCCTCTTTGCTCCCCTCAGCTGTTTCTAAATCTGAAGCCACATGTAGCTGTCTTGCCTCTGTCAGGTAACACTCGCTGTTCATGCTGTTTACTCCAGCTTCCTCTCACAAATCATTTCTGTCTAATCCATAGTTGCTCTGAAAGGCTTTGGTGCCACTGCCCTCTTACTATGAAGTGTGCTTGTCTTATTGAAGCTCATGCTTCAGTACGGCTCTGAAGGCAGCAACTGGAGGGGGAGAGTGCGGCTGGAAGTGTGCAACCCACAAAGCAGTTGTGGGCAGTGCCACTCTCCTGAACCGAGGCTTCCCCCACTTACCCAGTTTGGGAAGGGAAAGCCTTCTGCCCTCTTCCTTTCTCTTTGTAGCACCTTGTTTCTCCTCCATCCATCCATAGCCCCTGATTTTCATCTCCATTGGTCTGTAGTTTCCCTTTCTATTTCTATTAAAATCACAAACCCAGAGTGGACTTTAGAAGCTTTTATCCTCCATGTAGGAAGGACTAGATTCAAAATACGTCAAACTACCACCTGGACAACTCTCTTCCTTCCTTCCCACTGCAGTGTTAGCTTCTTTCCAGTTACTCATCTTCACGGAATAAAACCTTAGGTCACACCCTAGTCATATTTTTAGAAAATGGTGTCTTATATACAAATATGAAATACAAACCAAAGGATGGGATTAGGAAAAATAGAGTGACATTACCAAATAGTACCGAGTGGCACATTACGATGAAAAGATGAGCATATTTCTGGTCTGGGACTTGCTCTACTGCCTTCTTGACTCTTTTCAGAGGTTTCACCTACTTCATCTACACCAGCTCTGAACCATGTTTAGAGAGAACCCAGGAAATAAAAGAACCCAGATTGACTAGATTGTTTCTTTTGTTGGCTAAATTCTTTATCCTCTGCTTCCCTACAATGCCTGTCCTTTTCTTTTCCTATTTCCCACTTGCTTGAGGACTGCTAGGACTGCTGGGAAAATGACACCAGTTGCAGTGAGAGGAATATAAACACAAGGCTAATAACTCAACGCTCCTGGCTTCAGGTATAACCAAAGAGAGCTGAAAGGATACATTCTTGTGTGTGGCTGAAGGACATGAAGCCATACCAAACAAATCACTTCCTTCTGGTTCCCAACTTAAAATCACCACATGTCTAAAACCTATTTCATAAATAAAGAGCTGCATTAAATCATAACTATTGTGGATAGCTATGTGCGATAAGATTTTGCTGTACTAAAAAATAAGCATATCCTAACTTATTGTCACTAGTGTGACATCCTTTAGGGATTTTCAACGGGGAGCCATTTTGCTCCCTGACATTTAGCAATGTCTGGAGACATTTTTGATTGTTGCCACTGTGGGGGTGCTACTGGCATTTAATGGATAGGCCAAGGATGCTGCCAAGTATCCTGTAGTACACAGAACAGTCCCTTGCAACAAAGAATTATCCAGTTCAGGCAGGGCGCAGTGGCTCACACCTGTAATTCCAGCACTTTGGGAGGCCAAGGCAGGTGAGTCACCTGAGGTCGGGAGTTTGAGACCAGCCTGAACAACATGGAGAAACCCCGTCTCTACTAAAAATACAAAATTAGCCAGACGAGTAATCCCAGTTACTGGGGAGGCTGAGGCAGGAGAATCGCTTGAACCCAGGAGGTGGAGGTTGCAGTGAGCCGAGATCATGTCATTGCGCTCCAGCCTGGGCAACAAGAGTGAAACTCCATCCCCTCCTCACCCCCTAAAAAAAAAAAAAAAAAAGAATTATCTACTTAAAAATGTCAATAGTTCCAAGGCTAAGAAGCCCTGCTTTAGGGGATGCCAGTTTCTACTGTGTCTTTTTTTTCTATTACTTTTGTTCTTATGAATATTCACTGTTTGTTACCAAAAACAGCAGTCATCCATTTTTGTCAGACTGAAAGCATGACCAGAAATATGGATGGGTAGGAGCAATTTCAGGGAGCCATTATGTTCGCATGTCTTCCTCTCCAAGACCCCAATGGGGTACCCAAGTGGTGTCTAGGAGCTGGTGACTGGCGCCATAGGAACTGCAGTGGGCCTTGTCTGGACTTCGCCAAAGGTGTGGTCTCCCTGGGCTGCCCTGTGAATTCTAGCATGACGCTGAGGTTGGCATTACTGTATTGAGGTCATTTCAGATAGCACAGGGTGGCCCAGGGCCATGCCTATGTTCTGCCTAACTCAGAACATAATTTTCAGAAGAAAAAAATCTTGACCCTTAAGTCATTATTAAAATGTTACAAAGTAAGTTGGTGACTTTTTGTCCTAATGTTCTCCATAAATATGGTGTCTCCTTTGGACTCCCCATTTATCAAGGCTTTCCTGCTGTATGGAGCCAAGATTCTAACAACAGACTCTGTGATCCCATTTCTGCCCCTCATGTTTTGGCCTGTGGTGTCTTCAAGGCTGCCATGCTCAGCCAGGGGCTCTCCTATGTAAGGCTGTGTTAGGACTACCCTGGCCTAGAGGCAGTAGAATAACCAAAACGAGCCCTGGACTTGACCGTCAAAACAGACCCAGCTCCAGAGCCTCCAGCTTTTTTCCCTTCATCCTGCATTCCCTGGGGAGTAACTGTCTGCACCTTAGTCCCATCCTGCGTTTCCTGTCCCATAAATTTGAAAGTGCTTTGTGAACTAAAAAGCCCATGTAAAAGCACAGGCCTGTACTGGTTATGGAATTTCGTGCTCTCTCATCGCTTAAGAAATTGGGTCCATCTTCCAAATGGCCTCAAATTACTTATTTTCTTCTCAGACCAATCTATTTTAGAAAGAAAGAAAAAAGAAAAGAAAAGAAAAAAGGAAACAAGTCATCAATGTGGCACTATGGTACAAGACATGGCTTAGGAAATTCTTAGGCCTTGTGTTGAGGTTTCCAAGGACATTGCATGTTCCAATACACCCCGATAAGCAAATAGGCAGTTTACAGAAGGGAGTCCTCAAAACCACACTCTGTCCTACTTCAGGAGCTCCGAGAAGAAATCCAAGAAGGGTGCATCGAGTGGCATCTAAATTTTTAGGAGACGTATCTTCCTCGTGGTCTGACTCTAAAGGTGGAGACTAAGCTCTCTCGGGCCTGCTCATGGGGCTGACGCATGCTGGTCAAAAGAATCGGGTCAGTTTTGTGCTCTACAATGTTGAAAGGACAGGACTTCAGGTGCTCAGACATGGAGGTGACTTCATTAAACTCCCAGCTCTTGATTTTGGAGAATAGGCTGCTGAACTGCCAGATCTGTTGAGAAAGATAGAAGTTCAAAGGTGAATATAGGGGCATTACCCTCTGGCTGGCTTTATTTGGGCACTATAAGGAAATATCCTCCTGTTCTTCATATTCTTAGACTCCAGAGTGTTTAGTGGCTCCTGCAGACATTTGGTAGCCCCTTCTCCAGCATCCAATTCCTAGTTCCCCCTGCCAACCAATAATCTTCCCAACCAGCCCTGTAGTTGTGAGAATCACTAACACCAATCAGCATATTGACACACACTCTCTCTTGCTCCTCCACCAGCAAGTGATTAATTTTAAAGTAGATGCACAGTTCAAATCAGGACAATTAGTACTAATGCAACTCTTATTCCAGAACTTTTGTTGGAGATACCAAAAAGCAGATTCTCTTCTTTCTGTACTTGAACTGTGAAGCTGAAGTCCTAGGAGGTGCCAGCAATCACCAGAGACCACCGAGTGAGAACTATCTTACAATGTAGCCATTATTGAGGAAGTAGAGGTAAAAAATAGAAAGAAGAGATGTCATTTGGGGGCATTTTTTGAGCTGTTAGATCAAGCCTTACCTGAAGCCATTACCTTTAGACTTTTTAGTTACATAGGCCAATAAATTCCCTTTATTGTTTATGCCACTTTAGGTTGATTTTCTATTGCTTGAAATTAAAGTATTGTAACTCATAAGAGCCTCACTAGAATGGGAACCCCATAGGAGAATTCTATGAGTTCTGAAATATCCTCTGGTCTTTCCACCTGGGATGTGATGGCAAAGTCACCATTTTCAAGTCTGGTTATGTGAGTAGGCATAACCTAATACTCTTTCAACCTGACTACTTCACCTATAGTTTCTTGTCCTTGTTGCTATGTAGGAAAAGTGGTTTTTTTGAGATCTTAGAACTGTTTCCCTTTTTAGTTTAAAAATCCATTCTACCAACAGTGTAAAAGTGTTCCTATTTCTCCACATCCTCTCCAGCACCTGTTGTTTCCTGATTTTTTAATGATGGCCATTCTAACTGGTGTGAGATGGTATCTCACTGTGGTTTTGATTTGCATTTCTCTGATGGCCAGCGATGATGAGCATTTCTTCATGTGTTTTCTGGCTGCATAAATGTCTTCTTTTGAGAAGTGTCTGTTCATGTCCTTTGCCCACTTTTTGATGGGGTTGTTTGTTTTTTTCTTGTAAATTTGTTTGAGTTCATTGTAGATTCTGGATATTAGCCCTTTGTCAGATGAGTAGGTTGCAAAAATTTTCTCCCATTCTGTAGGTTGCCTGTTCACTCTGATGGTAGTTTCTTTTGCTGTGCAGAAGCTCTTTAGTTTAATGAGATCCCATTTGTCAATTTTGGCTTTTGTTGCCATTGCTTTTGGTGTTTTAGACATGAAGTCCTTGCCCACGCCTATGGCCTGAATGGTATTGCCTAGGTTTTCTTGTAGGATTTTAATGGTTTTAGGTCTAACATTTAAGTCTTTAATCCATCTTGAACCCCAACCATTGTGGAAGTCAGTGTGGCGATTCCTCAGGGATCTAGAACTAGAAATACCATTTGACCCAGCCATCCCATTACTGGGTATATACCCAAAGGAGTATAAATCATGCTGCTATAAAGACACATGCACACGTATGTTTATTGCGGCACTATTCACAATAGCAAAGACTTGGAACCAACCCAAATGTCCAACAACAATAGACTGGATTAAGAAAATGTGGCACATATACACCATGGAATACTATGCAGCCATAAAAAATGATGAGTTCGTGTCCTTTGTAGGGACATGGATGAAACTGGAAAACATCATTCTCAGTAAACTATCGCAAGGACAAAAAACCAAACACCGCATGTTCTCACTCATAGGTGGGAATTGAACAATGAGAACTCATGGACACAGGAAGGGGAACATCACATTCCGGGTACTGTTGTGGGGTGGGGGGTGGGGGGGGCGGGGACAGCATTAGGAGATATACCTAATGCTAAATGACGAGCTAATGGGTGCAGGAAATCAACATGGCACATGGATACATATGTAACAAACCTGCACATTGTGCACATGTACCCTAAAACCTAAAGTATAATAAAAAAATAAAAAATAAAAAAAAAATAAAAAATAAAATAAAAATCCATTCTAATGTGAGTATCCTTTAGCCCCAACTAAATTTTCTTTATTTCTTTCTGCAAGGAAATTAGCTTGTCCCCAATAATATCTGAGAGTGGTCAGCCATCATTGAATTGGGGACAAACTTGAGCCAAAAAATAATGGGATTTCTAGTATCTAAATTAAATTATTTACATCGGATTCTAGGCATTTTTAGACAATACTATTCCTGAAGGTGGTGTGTTAGTCTTCATTCATGTTTCTTCCTAATATGTGCTTGGTTGGCAATCAGTATTTATTTAACACTTGAATGCAGGCACGTATACGAGAGAGAGTCTTGTAATTACTTTTTGAGGAAGACTGCTCAGGAATAAATAATGGAAAACATACAAAATATTTTAGACATGATCAATACAAATAGATACAAACAACTCTAACTCCCCAATGCCAATTTGCAAATACCACGTATTAGGAAGAAATTCAACAGTGAGATTATAGAATTATTGACCTAAATGGGCATCACAAATTCATGGCTCATATTACCAACATGTTTACCATGAGAAAGGATGCTACAGGCCCTGGGATATGGTGAATTAGGTGCCTCACTTCAGTATGGTACAAGCTGGTAGAAATTATAATACAGTTAAACAAACATGACCTATTGGGGAAAAGGAACAAGGTATTTCTGAAGGGAAACGTTCTTTGATTTATACAGCACAGTGTTTTTTGAACAATTAAATTAGCACTTGAACCGGGGAAATCAGTGGGCCAAATTCATTTAGAATTTCAAAATATCTTTATCAAAGGCAAAAACTGTTTTAAAAAATTAGTTGACACGGGACTGAGGAGATTTGTTGGCCTCCTGTATCAATCAGAGTCACAGCAGGGAACAGGTGGCACTCTCAGACTGGGTAATTTGAAGAGATTTTTTTTAAAAGGAATGATTTACGGACACGAGACCAGGGTATAGGAAAGCCACGAGATACAGTGCAGTATCCAGGGTGAGTAGCTACCTAGAGAGTTATGCCCTGGGCCTGAAGGAGAAGAAGGAAGGTTGTTGGATCCCAGAGTGAGTAATTTTGTGTAGAGAGCCACCTGATAAAGCCACCTTCAGTGGAGGGACAGCCCTTGCTCAAAGTGTCACAAAGGGGAGGGACCATGCAGGGGGGAAGCCAGGAGAATAGATACTTCAACCTCATTCTTCCCTTCCTCCCATCTCCTGCTGACACGCTCCGTTTACGTTAGCCCCACTGGAAGGTGGAGGGTAAGGGAGCCAGCTGAGGCAATCTGTCCAGGTCAGCCTCCTGGGGGACAGAGAGGGTGGAGAAGGATGGAGAATGGATCTTGAGAGCAAATAGAAGATACTCAGCACACATACACAGATGAACAGGCACTACCCGCTGGATTGCTATTTATGTGTTTATAGGTCTTTTTCTACTAAACTGACCTCCTTGAGTCAGTCTTATTCTCAGCAACTGTTCCCGTGCCTAGTACCCTGCTTGGCACATAAAAAGCTCTTTAAGGCCGGGTGCAGTGGCTCATACCTATAATCCCAGCACTTTGGGAGGCTGAGGCTGATGGATCACCTGAGGTTGGGAGTTTGAGACCAGCCTGACCAACATGGAGAAACCCCATCTCTACTAAAAATACAAAATTAGCCTGGCGTGTTGGTGCATGCCTGTAATCCCAGCTACTCGGGAGGCTGAGGCAGGAGAATCGCTTGAGCCTGGGAGGCGGAGGTTGCAGTGAGCTGAGATTGTGCCATTGCACTCCAGCCTGGGCAACAAGAGCAAAACTCCATCTCAGAAAAGAAAAAAAAAAAGGCCGGGTGCAGTGGCTCATGCCTGTAATCCCAGCACTTTGGGAGGCCGAGGTGGGTGGATCATCTGAGGTTGGGAGTTCGAGACCAGCCTGACCAACATGGAGAAACCCCATCTCTACTAAAAATACAAAATTAGCTGGGTGTGGTAGTACATGTCTGTAATCCCAGCTACTTGGGAGGGTGAGGCAGGAGAATCGCTTGAAACTGGGATGTGGAGGTTGCGGTGAGCCAAGATCATGCCATTGCACTCCAGCCTGGGCAATAAGAGCGAAACTCCATCTCAAAAAATATTTGTTGGGCCGGGCGCGGTGGCTCACGCTTGTAATCCCAGCACTTTGGGAGGCCGAGGCGGGCGGATCACGAGGTCAGGAGATCGAGACTACGTCTAAAATTTGTTAAGGCCAGGTGCAGTGGCTCACACCTGTAATTTCAGCACTTTCGGAGGCCGAAATGGGAGGATCACTTGAGGTCAGGAGTTCAAAACCAGCCTGCACAACACAGTGAGACTCCACCTCAGTTTAAAAATTAGTCAGATGTGGTGATGCACATCTGTAGTCCCAGCTACTTGGAAGACTGAGGCAAGAGGATCACTTGAGCCCAGAAGTTCAAGGCTGTGGTAAGCTATGATTGCACCACTGCACCTTTGCCTGGGCAACAGAGAGAGAACCTGTCTATAAAAAATGAAACAAAAAATTGCTGAATGAGTCAATCGATAAATGAGTGTTTACTTACCTCTCTGTGGACTCTCCAGGAGGTGCCTCCATGGGAATACCTCTTCTTCTTCCATTGCAAAAGGACCATTCCTCTCTCTTGTAACAAAGTGGCACAGATATTCCTCATCAGCACAGACACCTGGGAGAGCTGGGCCAGGCTGACGCTGTCCAAGAACCCAGCAATGTACTGCAAAATCTCCAGGGGCAGGCTGGTTAAAGAATTCTGGCCTTTTCCTCCATGACCCAAAAGATGGTTGTTCTTCCTTCCCTCGCTCAGCTCTGGAGCAACCTCCGGCTTAATGGCAAAGGTCTTGAGCTCCTGGCTATAGATTACTTTTGCCTTTTGCCCTGGGGGACGGAAATGGTTTTGAACAAATGTACATCCCAAGTAGGCGAGGGGGCATCGATGCTGGAACCAGCCATTGAGACATGACTGAATGTCTGTGTGGACATTCTTGAAGTGCAGGGGGAACTCATCCCTCCTGAAGAATTTGTTGCAAGTGAAAGTGAAGGCAGAGCTGCTTTTGTTGTGTCTCCTGGTCACACACTCGCTGTGGAGCTCCACGTGGAGTCCCCCTGGGGTGGCAGCGGTTAGGTCAGCCAGCACTGTCCCAGAGGAAAACTGTTCTGGCTCAAAGTTGTATGTTTGTGTGGCAAAATCCATAAACAGTCCATCAATGCTTCTGGATTCAGAGATGACGTGGCCTTTGAGTTCTCTTTCCAAAGCACACTGGAGGGTGGTCTTGATGAGATCTGATTTGGGCAGGTCCTCCACAGTGATCCCCAAATCTGAAGTATCCACTGCCTTGTGTTCACTTGGCTTACAACTCAACATGGCATCTCCAAGTCGAGCTCGCTTTCCACAGTAGCTCACAGGAACTTTGAAGGTGTAAACAGTCTTAACTTCCTGAGCCTCAAGCTTGCCATAAACAAAGTCTCTCTCCTTGGGTGTACAAGCAGGCATCTGACCAAAGTGAATCAGCATCCGCCCATTGTGCACTAGATACATGTTATAGTCCTTTGCATCCACAGCTGTTTTCAGTCTTTCCAGAACACCATCCTGCCAAGGGGCAAGCCCTGTGGTTTCCACAGCTGCATGAACGTCCTGCTGCTTCTGATTTTCCTGTGGTTCTTTCTTTTTGGGAGCACCCTCTCCTTCTACCATGTTATTGCCACTGGAAATCTGTTCTTTCTCTGGGCCATTCTTGTTCTTGCTCTCACAGCTCGCTGATGAATTTGTTAAAGCAGAGGCTGCGTGCTCTTTGCTGAAAATATTTTCCCACTGGCCAAACTTGACCAGGTCCATCCCTTCTTTGGTTTTGGCTAGCACCTCCCGTTCTTCTTGACTTAGCTCTGCCATCTCCCCATTAGTTGCTGACAGACCATGTGGTACCAAACCGATATCCACTCCACCCACTGCTCCTCCCATTTCCTCCACACTGTTTTCACCATTCATAGCTGGTTCCTCCTCAGTAGCCTCTCTAGTTTCTGGGAAAAGTTCCACCATTTTCAAGGATCTGAAGAGGACCTTCTGGTCCTGCAGGGCCAGGGCTGTGTCCAAACACTCCTCACTGGGGGTCTCTTTCATGATGTTCTCATGAAGGGTGGTTTCAGAGTCCACATTTGGCCAGCGGTTCCACTCCATGGAGCAGCAGACCACGCTGGCGGGGCACACCTGCAGGTGCTTGGCCAGTTTGTGGCGGGACATGGACAGAGGGCAGCCATATTCAGAGTTGAGGCACGGAACCTGCTCTAAAGGGCAGAGGAGCTGGTGCTCTGCCTCTTTGCACATGTGGAAGGTGGCACCACAGAGCAGGTGGCAGCTTATTACCAGGCAGGAGGTGTTGGGTTCCACAGGAATGTGGCAGTGGCGGTTGAAGCATCCCTCACAATGCCTGTGGTGCCCTGGTGGGGGTCTGCGGGCTTTCCCCTGGACACGCCAAGGACAGGGGAAAGAAAACAAATGAATACTGAGTAGAAGCTCTATGCATGTCTATGACTGTGTTTTAATTGACATATTTCCTGTTTATACCTGCTTTTTGTAGAAACCTTGAAATATATGGAATATCACAATCCCACAATCCAGAAATAACAACTATAAGTACTTTTTAGAATTTTCCAATAGTTTATTGTATATATGTAGTAGATGTGTTTAGAATAGGAAAAAAAGAATTGAATATAATGGACTACACTGTTGACAACTGTTATTTTTGAGTTGTGGATTACAGCTTATTTATATCATATGGATAATACTATGAATACAACTTTTCATCCTGCTTTTTACCTTGCTATTAGAACATGCAACTAGATTGTTTTATTAGTTATTCTTTACAAACTTTCTTCATAATGGCAGTGTAACATTCTGGAATACGGGTGTGATATCATTTAATCAACTACCACCAGAGGGCGGGCTGGGAGGACAGCAGCCATGTCTGGTTTTGCTCGCATTTATATCCCTAGCATCTAGCATGGGACCTGGACGTTTGTGGGTATTCAGTGCTTGCTGAATGAAGGAATTGCTAGCCATTTAGATTATTGCTGGCTTTTTGACTATTTTATTTAAATTTTCACTTAAACTCTTTGCTCAAAAATCCTTCTCAACTGTTTTCCCCTTACTCTGTGTCAATTTCTTCCAAGTTCTGTTCAGCATCTCTGATTTGGAAAAAAGTTCATAAATATCATCAAACCATAACATCAAGTCTGCTAGCTGCTTGGGCTACAGGATAAATGAAGGAAGACCTGGACCTCTCAAAGGTGAAGCTTCAATAAGCTCCTGGTGCTTACCATGGCGCCCCAATTTCTTCTTGCTTCTTAGCTCTAGGGGAAAATACGAATATAAATAATTAGTAAGAAAAGCAGTTAGGTTACCTATATTAATAGGGGCTAAAGAGACTTCACACACTGTCTCATTTGATTCCTTCCACCATCCTGGAGATGTCTTTACCCCCATTTTTGAGTCAAGGAAACAGAAACTTGAAGGTAAGTAACTTGTCCAAGGTCACACAGCTGCTAAGTGATGGAATCAGCTTTGTAATCCAGGCCATGCTGGCCCATGTTATTTTCGCTGACCCCCACTGCCCACTGATAGGGCATATTACCAATCATGGGATGTGTAACTTCTGCTTCCTATAACTTTCTCCATTGTCTGCTGACAATTATCCTGGCATTCTAAATACTCTTCTACCCACAGTCTGGCCTAGGTTACCTTCTAACCTTCTCTTCCACTGGGGCTTCCTGTCCACTTAGAGGTTAGCCTGACATCTAACTTGGTCTGGGGCAGTGTGTAGGTGTCTGTGAAATATCTGTAACATGTCATTTCCCCTGGTACATTCAGCTGTGCTAGAGCAGGAGTCAAAACCCCAAAGGTCCCAGAAGTTGACTGAATGGAGACTCTGGCAAGTGAAAGAGAAAATGCCCTGTCTTCAGGGAAATGAAATTTCTTGGCCCTGGTTAATTGATGCCATGTGGGAATGTGTTGCCAGACCTGGTTTTTCCAGAGACAGTGGGGAGGCGGACTTTTGTGAGTGGTGATATGGTTTAGTGGTTAGAAGGCAGACCGCACAGGTTTCCACCCTGGTGCTACAAGTCAGTGGCTGTGAGACTTTGGGAAAGTTACTTCACTTCTTTGTTCATCAGTTTCCCCATCTGTAGAGAGAGGATAATAATGGAACCTATTCCATAGTGCTGCTGTAAGGAGTAAATGAGCTAAATATACATGAAACTCTTAGAACAGTGCTTGTTTCACAGGAAGTGATCTATACATGTTTGCTATTATAAAGTAATATTGTATATTTCATCACAATGCAAAATATTTTACTACATAATATATCAAAATAAAAATACTCTGAATTTTAAAGTTAACAACTAACAATTTAAAACAACACTCTATTTGAGCCAAGGAAAAATGTGAATGCTGGCCAGATAGGATCTGTAGGTTGCCAGTTTGCAATATCTGGTCTAGAGAATTTGTAACATAATTTCAGCACTGTGTTAGTCTGTGATGGACTGGGGAGGTTAGCATCCAAATGTCAGAAGATCCATAAGTTTAAAATCTGGCCAGGCGCAATGGCTCACACCTGTAATCTCAGCACTTTGTGAGGCTGCGGTGGGTTGATTGCTTGAGCCCAGGAGTTCAAGACCAGTTTGAGAAACATAGCAATACCCTGTCTCTACTAAAAAAAAAACAAACAAACAAACAAAAAAAAAAACAGTTAAAAAATTAGCGGGGCATGGTGGTGCACGCCTATGGTCCCAGCTACTTGAGAGTGACGCTGACGTGGGAGGATAACTTGAGCCTGAGGGGTCAAGGCTGCAGTGAGCTGTAATGGCACCACTGCACTCCAGCCTGGGTGAGGGAGTAAGACCCTGTCTCAAAAACAAACAAACAAACAAACAAACAAAAAACCATTTTACTTTACTTTAGAATTTGCCAATTCATTGTGGGTAAAATTTCCCCCAACTTAAAAAAAAAAAAAGACATTTCAAATATACAGAAAAGGTGAAGGAATACATACAACGAACACCAAAATATACTTTATCTAGATTCAACAATTGCTAACATTTTACCATTTTTGTGTCCTTTCTTTCTCTCCTGTCTCTCTCTCAATCTCTCAATCTCTCCCCGCCCCCCAACCACACACACACACACACACACACACACACACAGTTTTGGCTGAGCCACTTGAAAATAAGTTGCCAGCTGGGCGCGGTGGCTCAAGCCTGTAACCCCAGCACTTTGGGAGGCCGAAGCGGGTGATCACCTGACATCAGGAGTTCAAGGCCAGACTGGTCAACATGGTGAAACCCCCTCTCTACTAAAATTACAAAAAAAAAAAAAAAATTAACTGGGCACGGTGGCATATGCCTGTAATCCCAGCTACTTGGGAGGCTGAGGCAGGAGAATTGTTTGAACCCGGGAAGCAGAGGTTGCAATGAATCGAGATCACGCCACTGCACTCCAGCCTGGGCGACAGAGCGAAACTCCATCTCAAAAAAAAAAAAAAAAAAAAAAAATAGAAGGAAAGAAAATAAGTTGCTGATATAGGATGCTTTATCCGTAAGTACTTCAGCTTGTACTTCCTAAGAATAAAGACTTATAATAATATTATCTCACCTAAGAAAACTAAAAATACTTTTCTAATATCATGTAAAATGCCTATAGTCACATTTCACCAGTTGTCTCCAAAATGTCTATTATAGTTATTTTTAAATTTTTAATATTTTTATTTATTAAACATTTTTATTGATATATAACAGTTGTACATATTTTGGGGGTATATGCAATATTTTGATGCCTGTATACAATGTGGAATGATCAAATCAGGGTAATTGGGATATCTATCACCTCAAACACTTTTCTTTGTGTTGGGAACATTATAATTCTTGTCTTTTAGCTTTTTTTTTTTTTTTTTTTTTTTTGACAGAGCTTCACTCTGTTGCCCAGCCTGGAGTGCAGTGGCACATCGCAGCTCACTGAAACCTCCACCTCCTGGGTTCAAGCGATTCTTCTGCCTCAGATTCCCAAGTAGCTGGGATTACAATCGTGCGCCACCACGCCTGGCTAATTTTTGTGTTTTTAGTAGAGACAGGGTTTCACCACGTTGGTCAGTCTAGTCTTGAACTACTGACCTCAAGTGATCTGCCTGCCTCGGCCTCCAAAAGTGCTGGGATTACAGGCATGAGCCACCATGCCTGGCCTCTTTTAGTTATTTTGAGATTTGCAATAAATTATTGTTAATTATAATTTTTCTACTGTATTATCAAATACTAGAACTTATTTCTTCTAACTGTATTTTAAAAAATTTTTTGTTGTTGTTTTTTTGAGACAGAGTCTCACACTGTTGCCCAGGCTGGAGTGCAGTGGCACAATCTCGGCTCACTGCAACCTCTGCCTCCCAGGCTCAAGTGATTCTCCTGCCTCAGCCTCCAGCGATTCTCCTGCCTCAGCCTTCCGAGTAGCTGGGATTACAGGTGCCCACCACCATGCCCAGCTAATTTTTTTGTATTTTTAGTAGAGACGGGGTTTCACCATGTTGTCCAGGATGGTCTCGATCTCTTGACCTTGTGATCCGCCTGCCTCAGCCTGCCAAAGTGCTGGGATTACAGGTGTGAGCCCCTGTGCCCGGCCCAAAATTTTTTAATTGATACATAGTATTTGTGCATATTTATGGTGTACATGTGATATTTTCTTATATGCATATAGAATCTGTAATCAAGTCAGGATATGTAGGTCAACATGTCAAGTATTTATCATTTCTATGTGTTGAGAACATTTCAAGACCTCTCTTCTAGCTATTTTGAAATATACAATACATTGTTGCTAGCTATAGTCACCCTACTCTGCTATCAAACACTAAAACTTGTTTTCTCTGTCTGTTCACATCCATTCACCAACCTCTCTTCTTCCCTCTCCTACTATCCCCTACACCCTTCCCAGCCTCTGGTAACTACCATTCATTCTCTACCTCCATGTGATCAACTTTTTTAGTTCTCACATATGAGTGAGAACATGCAATATGTGTCCTTCTATGTCTGGCTTTAAGACCTCTCATTTTTGAACAAGGATCCTTTTAATGTCAATTTATTCCATTTGATTGCCAAGTCTTTTTAGACTCTTTAATCTGGAACAGTCCTCCACATTTTCTTTTTCAGGAGAGACAGCCTTAAATTGCAAGGAAATTATAGTCTGGTTCATTCATTTATTAGTTCCTCCACTCATTCACCTACTCAACAAACATTTGTTGATTACCTACTACTACTTGCCAGTAAGTGATCGTAAGGATCACCTGGACGGCTTGTTAGAGTCTTAAATACTGTTGTTCATTAGAGTCAGCTGTGATGCTTGCTAAACCTATATATCTGCACTGTTCAATATGATAGTCACCAGCCACATGTGGCTATTTAAATTTAATCCAAATGCAATAAAATGAATAATTCAGTTTCTCAGTCACATTCGCCACATTTCAAGTGCTCAATCGCCACGTGTGGCTAGTAGCTCCTCTTTAGGACAACACAGAATAGAACATTCCCATCTTCACAAAAAGTTCCACTGCTACAGATGCTGACTGTACCCCTGGACCTGAGGGAAGGAGGTACTCCTGGAATTTACATGCTCAACACACTCCCCATCCGATTCTTATGCACATTAATAAATGAGAACCCTTGTTCTGCACCCCACTGGGGCTACTGAATGTGAAACAGGAATCATGATAGAGTGCTTTATACTCCTAATAGCCCTAGTCAGGGGGCAGGTGAGAAGTCACAAGCAGGAGCATCAAACAGGGTCAGGGCCCAGCAGAAGATAAACAAAGGTGTTAAAGCCAGAGAAGGAGAGGAACAGAGCGGGGTAGCTGAGAGGGTTGGACTGTGCTTTGGTCTGAATGTTTGTATCCCCCCACAAATTCATATGTGGAAATCTAATTCCCAATGTGAGGGTGTCTGGTCGTGGGGCCTTTGAGAAGTGATTATGTTAGAGGAAGCTCTGCTTACCAGGCCTCTGGTTTAATAAGACATGACCAGAGTGACTCCATCTTAAAGTGAATAGCGAGGCACTCACAAGACACCTGTAAGATTAATACTTATGGTCTGAAAACAGCCACATCCCAAGCTGACCACCACTTATAATTACAGAATATTTATGGCCAGACAAAACTTCTCCCACCAAGCCTGCAGAGCGTCCCGATGTCCTGAGAGTGCAGCCTTTTTTACTTAAAGATAATGAGCAAGCTGAGGTTAAAAGATTGATGGTCTTCAATAACACTGACAGCCACTACCTTTAGTGAGCACATCTGCGCATTTCAAGTTTAATTTAGCTCCTTATAGTTTCTTTATAGTTTATTTTTTATTTTTTATTTTTTATTTTTTTGGAGACAGAGTCTCACTCTGTTGCTCTGTTGCCCAGACTGGAGTGCAGTGGCACTATCTCGGCTCCCTGCAACCTCCACCTCCCGGGTTCAAACGATTCTCCCACCTCAACCTTCCCAGTAGCTGGGATTAAACGTGCGCACCACCACGCCCGGCTAATTTAATATTTTTAGAAGAGACAGGGTTTTGCCATGTTGGCCAGGCTAATTTCAAACTCCTGACCTCAAGGAATCTGCCCACCTTGGGTTTCTTATAAGCAGAGACACTAACAAAAGAGGGAGCGTTCCTCCTGCTGCTGCGGATGCCCTAGTCTGTAACAGAGGAGTTTCCAACAAATGTGCTTTTTTTTTTTTTTTTTTTTTTTGAGATGCTCTCTCTGTCACCCAGGTGGCACGATCTTGGCTTACTGCAACCTCCACCTCCCAGGTTCAAGCGATTCTCCTGTCTCAGCCTCCTGAGTAGCTGGGGCTACAGGCACGTGCCACCACACCCAGCAAACTTTTTGTAGGGGTTTCATCGCGTTAGCCAGGATAGTCTTGATCTCCTGACCTCGTGATCTGCCCGCCTCGGCCTTCCAAAGTGCTGGGATTACAGGTGAAAGCCTCTGCACCCGGCAAATGTGCTTCTTTCACTTGCCTCAAATCCTTTCCTGTGAGAATCCAAGAACCCACTCTTGGTGTCTGGGTTGTGACCCTCTTTTCCTGCAACATCCTTCTGGTGTCCTTGTCTGGGGATGGACAATAAGAAGAGACTCCCACTTGGAAGGAAAACAGTCTGCGCAGCATCAATTGGCCGACTTTGGGTAAGTGGGGCTCATTTTAGAGTCATTGAGCTATTCCAGGGGACAAGGATGCTTGTCCACTGCTACTTGAGTTTGAGGCCCAGGACCCAAGGAGTTAGAAGCCCCAGGGTTTATTTGGAAAATGGATTTGGCCCTATGAGATGTTTGCCACTATCTCCTTGGGAGTAATCCACCTGGCCTGAGTGTCCTGCTTCTTGTCTCCTGTTGGCTTGCTGCCTTTGTTTCACAGAAGCCCTGAGGCTGCCACGGGAAGGATGGCCCAAACAGTTTAGCATTTTCTTTTTTTCTTTTTTTTTTTTGAGACAGAGTCTCACTCTGTCACCCAGGCTGGAGTGCAGTGGTGCGATTTTGGCTCACTGCAACCTCTGCCTCCTGGGTTCAAGCAATTCTCCCGCCTCAGCCTCCTGAGTAGCTAGGATTACAGGTGCCCACCACCACACCCAGCTAATTTTTTTTTTTTTTTTTTTTGAGATGGAGTCTCGCTCTGTCACCAGGCTGGAATGTAGTGGCGCAATCTCGGCTCACTGCAACCTCCGCCTTCCGGATTCAAGCGATTCTCCTGCCTCAGCCTTCTAAGTAGCTGGGACTACAGGCAAGCACCACCACACCCAGCTAATTTTTGTATTTTTAATAGAAACAGGGTTTCACCATGTTGGCCAGGATGGTCTCGATTTCTTGACCTCGTGATCTGCCCACCTCGGCCTCCCAAAGTGCTGGGATTACAGACATGAGCCACTGCGCCTGGTCTGATTTTTGTGTTTTTAGTAGAGACAGTGTTTCACCATGTTGGCCAGGCTGGTCTCAAACTACTGATCTCAAGTTATCTGCCCACCTCGGCCCCCCAAAGTGTCGGGATTACAGGCGTGAGCCTCCATGCCTGGCCACCAAACAGTTTAGCTTTTACTTTCCTTGCCTCTCCTCTGACTTAATTCACCACTTGTCTGAGGGACACTGGAAACAAGAAGTCACTCAAGAGCTAGTCTTTTTGTACCTTAATTATTGGAAGAGATGGGCAATAACTTCTCCATTACTGCAGTTACAAGTTAAAGTGTGGTATTTAACAGCCATATGTGACAAGATTAGAAATGCCCTTTAAGCAAAAGCCTCTTTTATGTCTGTCCCTACAAAAAATTAGCCCCAGAATGGAGGACAGGAGACTTTTTCTTAACAGTTTTCTCTTGTCTATTAATCAGAAGATCATCTTTCATTGGCTGGTCACGGACAGCCGGGCCCCACTTTCTAGACTGAGAATGTCATTTTTGCCCTGAGACAGTTTTGTCACAGGATCCCAAGTTACAGCTTGCCCGCTTCCCTTGTTTGGTTCAACATCTTTTTTTTGCTGGGTTTCTTGTGGCATTGCCTCAGGTGACCATGGGTCTGCTTACTTGTTCTTATTATCTGATATGAACAAGGGGACCCTACTGGCTCCAGGAGTTCCTCCCTTGGCCAAATTGGCACTAAGAATTATCTTGTCCCTTTTAGTGGAGCTCGGCTGGAGGCAGTACAATCTTGCGGACAAGGAGTGGTATTCAGCACCTTCAGTCCTGGTAGAGAACGTGGTATCAGTCCTGAAGAGCTCATTGCTAGGGTGCATTTTAACCTATTAGGGAAGGGAAGGTTTAAACTGGATGGACTTAAGAGAAATTTTTTTTTTTTCTGAGACGGAGTCTCACTCTGTCGTGCAGGCTGGAGTGCAGTGGCTGGATCTTGGCTCACTGAAAGCTCCGCCTCCCAGGTTCTCACCATTCTCCTGTCTCAGCCTCCTGAGTAGCTGGGACTACAGGCACCCGCCACCACGCCCGGCTAATTTTTTTGTATTTTTAGTAGAGATGGGGTTTCACTGTGTTAGCCAGGATGGTCTCGATCAGCTGACCTCATGATCCGCCAGCCTCGGCCTCCCAAAGTGCTGGGATTACAGGCGTGAGCCACCATGCCTGGCTGAGAATTTTTTTTTTTTTAATATAACACTGGCCCCAATATCCTTTGAGAAGATCAGAAAGGTGGACCTCAGGTGTTACAGCAGCCCCTAACACTATACTTCGGCTTGATTTGCTTTGTAGAAGGGAAACTAAGTGCGGAGAAATACTCTGTGTGCAGGTCTTCCTAATGGTTAGCCAGGATAAGGATTTAAAATATGCTTGTATATGCTTGATAGAAGGAAAGAAAAATGAGGGACTAGACATAATTCATGACCACTTATGCAAGAGCCTCCTAATCCCAGGCTTCCCCCAGCTGGTCCCAGACTCCCCACTGTAAGTTCAAGTGCTCCGAAGGAACAAAGTCAGACTCCTAGTTCCCCAGAAGTGTCCAAAGTATTATTAACCCCTCCTAGTTATTTGGGGATGTCCGATGTCCTGCCATCACCTCCTCCTTACCCTTCAAGCCCTGTCTTACATTTGTTCCCCAAAGAGCCTAGCCCCACAAGCACCACTCTCAGTGGGGCCTCTTACCAGCCGTCAAAGTTGACTCTTTGCTCTCTTCAGGAGGTGGCAGATGGTGACAAGGCACTCTATGGGTACATGTACCGTTTTCTGTGGCTGACAGCCTTATGCCAGGAAAAATTCAGCTGGTTTTTAGAGGGTCTAGGAAAATTCATAGATGAATTTGAGAGACTAACACTGACATATTGTAGGGAAAAGAAAGAGAGATCAGACTGTTACTGTGTCTATGTAGAAAGGGAAGACATAAGAGACTCCATTTTGAAAAAGACCTGTACTTTAAACAATTGCTTTGCTGAGATGTTGTTAATTTGTAGCTTTGCCCCAGCCACTTTGACCCAACCTGGAGCTCACAAAAACATACGTTGTATAAAATCAAGGTTTAAGGGATCTAGGGCTGCACAGGACATGCCTTGTTAACAAAATGTTTACAAGCAGTATACTTGGTAAAGGTCATCGCCATTCTCTAGTCTCAATAAACCAGGGGCACAATGCACTGCGGAAAGCTGCAGGGACCTCTGCCCTTGAAAGCGGGGTATTGTCCAAGGTTTCTCCCCATGTGATAGTCTGAAATATGGCCTCGTGGGATGAGAAACACCTGACCGTCCCGCGGCCCGACACCCGTAAAGGGTCTGTGCTGAGGTGGATTGGTAAAAGAGGAAAGCCTCTTGCAGTTGAGATAGAGGAAGACCACTGTCTCCTGCCTGCCCCGGGAACTGAATGTCTCGGTATAAAACCCGATTGTACATTTGTTCAATTCTGAGATCAAAGAAAAACCGCCCTATGGTGGGCAGCAAGACATGTTTGCAGCAATGCTGCCTTGTTAGTCTTTACTCCACTGAGATGTTTGGGTGGAGAGAAACATAAATCTGGCTTACGTGCACATCCAGGCATAGTACCTTCCCTTGAACTTAATTATGACATAGATTCTATTGCTCACATGTTTGTTGCTGACCTTCTCGTTATTATCACCCTGCCCTCCTACTACATTCCTTTTTGCTGAAATAATGAAGATAATAATCAATAAAAACTGAGGGAACTCAGAGACCGGTGCCAGTGCAGGTCCTTGGTATGCTGAGCGCCAGTCCCCTGGGCCCAGTGTTGTTTCTCTATACTTTGTCTCTGTGTCTTATTTCTTTTCTCAGTCTCTCGTCCCACCCAACTAGAAATACCCACAGGTGTGGAGGGGCGGGCCACCCCTTCAACATATGATTTAACCTGGCAAGATTTGCATATACTTCTGTCTACCTGCTTCACAGAAGAAGAAAAGCAGCATATTATGGGAGCTGTTAAAGCATATGCAGATGGAGTGGCAGCCTGCAACCAGGGGCATGACATCTATCCAGTAGGAGGTACAGCAGTGCCTGACTGGGACCTAAATTGGAGTTATTAAGAGGAAGTAAGTTTGGGCAGCCAAGGTGGGTAGATCACTTGAGGTCAGGAGTTTGAGACCAGCCTGGGCAATGTGGTGAAACCCTGTCTCTACTAAAAACACAAAAATTAGCCGTATGTGGTGGCATGTGCCTGTGGTCCCAGCTACTTGGGAAGCTGAGCCAGGAGAACTCACCTGAATCTGGGAGGCAGAGGTTGCAGTGAGCCAAGATCTTGCCACTGCACCCCAGCCTGGGCAACAGAGTAAGACTCCGTCTCGAGGAAAAAAACAACAATAAAAAAAGGAAGGAAGAACCTAGAGAGGAGAAACCATATGATTATTTGCCTCCTTGAAGCAATGAGAAGATTTGTGATAAAGCCTGTTAATTATGATAAAGTCAGGGAAATTACTCAGGGAAAGGATGAAAACCCAACCTTGTTCCAAGGGCAGTTAATTGAGGCCTTGAGGAAATATACTAACACTGACCCTGACTTCAAGGAGGGACAGGCATTGCTAGGAGTTCATTTCATAACCCAGTCTGCTCCTGATATCTGCAGGAAGCTACAAAAGCAAACTTAGGCCCCTGGACTTCCATAAATCAGCTTTTAGACATGACTTTTACAATTTTCAATGGTCAAGATAGGGCAGAGGAGGCAGAGAAAGTAAAGCAAACATCCCAAAAGGCCCAGCTTTTAGCTGCAGCCTTAAGCTCTTCACCCTTTCAGAGCCAGCCCCTTATCCCCCAAGCCCTGCCAGAGGAAGCTAGCAGGCAGAAAGCCCCATTCTGGGCCTCTGAGCCACTGTGCCCTGGGCCACTGTGCCCTGGGTGTAAACCAATGTGTTTTCTGTAAGAAGGTTGGTCACTGGAAGAGGGAATGCCCTGTGCTCCCAAGAGTTGGCTCCTGAACCCATATGGCCCAACAGACCTAAGAGTGACTGGTCCGAGACTTCACACCTCAGTTCCTGTTGGACAATTAGCCATTGCTCTGGAGGAGACTCAGGTGACTCTTGAAGTGGCAGATAAGATTATTAATTTCTTATTCAATACGGGAGCAGTTTACTTTGTTCTGGCCCAGCATAATGGAGCCCTGTCTTCTATAGCTGTACAGGCATTGATGGGCAAGCCCAGAAATGCCACTTTCCTTATCCTTTAAGCTGTCCTTCAGGGATTCTGGTTTTCTTGCATGGCTTTTTAGTACTACCTGCATGCCCTACCCATTACTGGGGAGGAATTTATTGATTCGGCTGCAAGGCATGGTTACCTTCAGAGAGCATAAAGCAAACGAGTGTTATTTTGTTCCTCTCCCCTGAGGAGAGAAAAAAGGAAGATAAGGATGCATTTTTGTGCACCCAATGCATCCAGATCCACACATCTGTTTGACTTTGAATGGAATGATCCAGATACTCATTCAACCTCACAACTAACCTGGACAGTTCTCCCTCAAGGGTTGCGGGATAACCCACACTTGTCTGGAAATGCTCTAGCTAAGAACTTGAAGAATCTACAGCTGCAAAATGGCACAACTATCTAGTATGTAGATGATTTGCTCATTGCTAGCCCAACTAAAGAGAACTCAGATAATACTACTGTTAAATTGCTAAGTTTCCTGGGAACTAGTGGATATAGGGTGTCACCACACAAGACTCAGATTTCTACTCAGAAAGTCAAATATTTTGAATATGTCTTTTTTTATAAATTTTTTTATTATTTACTATTTGTTTCTCTTTTTCTTATTTATAACACTCCTCCAGAATCAATTTGG
Organism: Hylobates moloch; assembly: GCF_009828535.3. Classification (NCBI taxonomy): domain Eukaryota; kingdom Metazoa; phylum Chordata; class Mammalia; order Primates; family Hylobatidae; genus Hylobates; species Hylobates moloch. Next base: position 40,101,619 of record NW_026652279.1, read on the forward strand.
GATGTATCTTAACCTCTGGTACCCAAGCAATAGCCTCAGAATGGAAGGAAGCTCATTCAAGAGCCCCAGACCAAGAAACCAATGTGGGCCTTTTTAGGGATGGCTGGGTTCTGCCACTTATGGGTGCCTGGATTTGGGCAAACATTTCAAGCCTCTATGTGAGGTGCTATAAAGGACAGATTTAAAACCCTTTGATTGGAATGAGAATTGCAGACAAAACTTCAATACTGTCAAAGTGAAATTGGGCTCTGTTCCAGCCTTAGGAATCCCCAACTTGGATAAGCCATTTTTCCTTTATGTGGCCAGAAAGCAAGGTATGGCCTTGGATGTTCTTGTCCAAAAATTGGGGAATATTCCACAGCCAGTAGCCTACTTTTCTAAGCAACTGGACCATGTGGCTTCTGCATGGCCTGGATGCCTTTGGGCTGTTGCAGCTACTGCTCTTCTGGTAGATGAAGCTAATACACTAACATTAGGATAGCACCTGGAGGTTTTGACCACACACCAAGTCCAGGGGGTCTTAGAAGCTAAAGGGCACCAGTGGATGATGGGAGGATGTTTATTAAAGCATCAGGCCTTACTGTTAGACACACCAGACATAACTCTTAAAGTTCGCCAAGTAAACCCAGCTGCTTGTCTGCCAAACTCCACAGATGCTCTAAACCATTCCTGCATACAGGTTATGGAGCAAATTTATTCTAGCAGGCCAAACTTAAGAGATGAGCCCCTTAACAATCCTGAGACAGAATAGTTTACAGATGGAAGCTGAGCTAATTGCTCTTACTAGGGCCCTGCAATTGGAAAAGGATGTAAAATTAACATTTATGATGATTCCAAGTATGCCTTTTTAATGCTTCATGGTCATGCCGACATTTGGAAAGAGTGGGGACTCCTCAACGCTAAGGACTCCTCCAGAAAACATCACTCAGATATTTTGAGCTTGTTAGATGCTGTTTTACTGCCAAAGGAAATGGCTGTAATTCATTGCAGAGCACATTTTGATGATATTATTAAAGGAAATGCCCTTGCAGATGTGGGGGCCAAAGCCACTGCACTAAAAGAGCCAGTTACGCTTATGGGCATCCTAGTGCCCACAGCCCCAGATACAGCTGAGCCAGTGTACTCCAAGGAAGAACAAAAATGGGCCAGGGATCACAATTTGGCCCGGGACCCCTCTGGCTGGCTAATGATAATAAATTACTAATGCCAAGTGCCAATCAGTGGAAAATAGTTAAGCATTTTCATTATTCCACTCATTTGGGAAGGGATTCTTTATTTCAGTTGATATCTTATTTATTTATGGGAAAACTTTTCAAGACACTAAAACAAATGACTTCAGCCAGAAAGCTCTATGCCCAAAATAACCCAAGCAGCCAGCCATTGCCCCCACCTCTAGTTAAACCTGTCCAACATAGAGGAACTTATCTGGATGAAGTCTGGCAACTAGACTTTATTTAAATGCCTCTCTGTAGGGGATTCAAATATTTACTGGTGTTTATTGTTACCTTCACTGGTTAGGTTAAGGCTTTCCCCCACTCGATCCAAAAGAGCTTTAGAGGTCTCGGCCAGGCGCGGTGGCTCACGCCTGTAATCCCAGCACTTTGGGAGGCCGAGGTGGGGGATCACAAGGTCAGGGGATCGAGACCATCCTGGCTAACACAGTGAAACCCCGTCTCTACTAAAAATACAAAAAATTAGCCGGGCGTGGTGGCAGGCGCCTGTAGTCTCAGCTACTTGGGAGGCTGAGGCAGGAGAATGGCATGAACCCAGAAGGCGGAGCTTGCAGTGAGCCGAGATCGTGCTACTGCACTCCAGTCTGGGTGACAGAGTGAGACTCCATCTCAAAAAAAAAAAGAGCTTTAGAGGTCTCTAAATTTTTTTTTTTTTTTTGAGATGGAGTTTCACGCTTGTCGCCCAAGCTGGAGTGCAATGCGGCATGATCTCGGCTCACTGCAACCTCAGCCTTCTGAGTTCAAGTGATTCTCCTGCCTCAGCCTCCCAAGTAGCTGGGACTACAGGCATGCACCACTATGCCCAGCTAATTTTTGTATTTTTAGTAGAGACAAGGTTTCACCATATTGGCCAGGCTAGTCTCAAACTCTTGACCTCAGGCGATTCACCTGCCTAGGCCTTTCAAACTTCTGGGAATACAGCGTGAGCCACCACACCAAGCCTATCTAAAAGTTTATTAAAAGAAATAATTCCTCAGTTTGGGTTACCTGAAAGATTGCAAAGTTGTTTCAAGGCAGGCATAACCCTGCCTTGGTGTGTGGTCAAAACCTCCAGGTGCTATCCTAATGTTAGTGTATTAGCTTCATCTACCAGAAGAGCAGTAGCTGCAACAGCCCAAAGGCATCCAGGCCATGCAGAAGCCACATGGTCTAGTTGCTTAGAAAAGTAGGCTACTGGCTGTGGAATATTCCCCAATTTTTGGACAAGAACATCCAAGGCCATACCTTGCTTTCTGGCCACATAAAGGAAAAATGGCTTATCCAAGTTGGGGATTCCTAAGGCTGGAACAGAGCGCAATTTCACTTTGACAGTATTGAAGTTTTGTCTGCAATTCTCATTCCAATCAAAGGGTTTTAAATCTGTCCTTTATAGAACCTCACATAGAGGCTTGAAATGTTTGCCCAAATCCAGGCACCCATAAGTGGCAGAACCCAGCCATCCCTAAAAAGGCCCACATTGGTTTCTTGGTCTGGGGCTCTTGAATGAGCTTCCTTCCATTCTGAGGCTATTGCTTGGGTACCAGAGGTTAAGATACATCCCAAATTGATTCTGGAGGAGTGTTATAAATAAGAAAAAGAGAAACAAATAGTAAATAATAAAAAAAATTATAAAAAAAGCCATATTCGGCATTGGGAATCCAATACCATCTTGGTTCTGCATGGAGACCCCACTCCTCTGCAAAGGTGGAAAGGGTTAATCATAGGCTAAAGAGGACTCCAGCTAAATTTTGCCAGGAAACATCAGAGACCTGGCTATCTCTATTGCCTGTAGCTTTACTGCAGGTTTGAGCTGCTCCAAAGGGAAACTTATAATTAAGTCCCTTTGCATTAACATATGGAAGGCCTTTCCTAACTGCAAATCTCCTAATAGATAAAATGATTCATTAATTACAAAAACATGTTATCAATCTAGGACAAGTGCAAAACGCATTGTGTGAATATGGATATAAAAGGCTTTACCTCCCCACATGAGAGGAAAATTCTGTTTCAGTTCAAGTAGAGTATTTAACTTTTCTGAAGACTTGAATGGAAGGGTCTGTAGCAAGCAGGTTTCCCCAATGTGGAAAGGACCATATCAAGTGCTCTGAGCACTCCAGTAGCAGTTAAACTGCAAGAGATTCACAGTTAGATACATTTGTCTTGAATTAAACCTGTTTCTTATGGAGCCCCACGAGCTACCGATGCCCAGTCTGCTAATCTAGTCTACTCTTGTGAGCCAGTAGAAGGTCTACACTTCTGACACCCAGTCTCTTGTGAGCCAGTAGAAGGTTTACACTTCCTCTTCAGGAGAAATCCTTGGAAGCTTCTTACTGCAAAGTGATGCTCTGGATAAGCTTGGGGGCAAGGTTAGTCTTCGTGATCCTCCTCCTGGTCATCTTTTACTTTTACTGGTATGAGTCTGTCCCAGCTGTGGGTAAGCAATATCTGTGCCCTTACAGGATATAACTATAGAACGTAGCTTCTCTTTTACTCATATCTGTTTTGGGGCTTCTATCCTTCCTTTCACTATTGCTGGAGGTTCAAATCTGTTCTTACAATGGGCACAGGACTATGCCGATATCCCCTTGCTGGATTTGTGAGCTATTGCCCTTCTCTAGCACCTCAGGCTTGCCCTAGTGGATATTCCCCACACAGGGACATGCTTAGATAACTTACGGACATACTTAGAGGGACTTAAACAATGGACAGAAGCACAAACGTCTGGCCTAACTTGGAACAATGTAACCCAATGGCCAATTAATAATACTTTTAACAATTCTGGGCATAGGAAGCCATTCTCAGTAAATGAGACCACAGAAAAGTTTCTTGCACTGGGCACTTCCTTTCTAGACCCAAAGATAAACATCCAAACTAAAAAGCTCAAAAACTCCAGTTTTGAAGAATGATTTCTTCAGACTTGGGATGGTTTTCTATGACTAACCACTTCTGCAGGACACCTAAGTCAGGTAGTCCCATTGTGTTAGGAACAATGGAATCACTCCCTTGATGCTTTGACAAATGCTACTTGTGTCATGGGATGGATTCCTGCAAGACAATGCCAACATACCATAGTCCTGCAACAAATGGACTTATCTGCTACTGATTAGTCGCAACGACCAAAACCCAACTGATATGCATCCCTTAGGAGCTCATTGGATATGTAGCACCAATCTTTGGCCATGATTGCCTTCTGGGTGTCTAGGACATTGTACATGAAGCTTATCTTGACCCCAGGTCACTGGACAAAGACTATTTTAAAAAGCCAGCCACCAGGCCAGCCTGTAATCCCAGCACTTTGGGAGGCCGAGGTGGGTGAATCACTTGAGGTCAGGAATTTGAGACCAGCCTGGCCAATTATCCAGGTGTGGTGGTGCACACCGGTAATCCCAGCTACTTGGCAGGCTGAGGCAGGAAAATTGCTTGAATCCGGGAAGTGGAGGTTGCAGTGAGCTGAGATCATGCCACCACACTCCAGCCTTGGCAACAGAGGGAGACTGTATCAAAAAAATAAATAAATAAATAAAAAATAAAGCCAGCCAACCTTCTCCACATAACCGGTATGTGGGCCAGATCCATTTTTCATAGGTATAACCACTTGGCCTCACTCTTTCTACCATCTATTAGATTATAAGACGGCATCTGGCATGTTGAGGTCATTGCCAATGATACCCAATGGGCTATAAGTAACAGCCTGTGAGATATATCTTTTATAAATGCTGAAATGTATTATATGCGTAAGGCTGTCATGCAAAACAGAATGTCATTAGATACTCTGACTGCGGCACAGGGAGGAACCTGTGCTGTTATCAGAAGCAAATATTGTATATATATCCCAAATAACTCAGACAATATTTCTTTGGCCCTCCAGATATGCATCAACAAATTAAAGCCATTTCTAATCCCACACTTTCTTTAGATAATGGCTAACATTGTGGTTTGGGTCAGGGCCATCATGGTGGAAAAAATTCTTTTTGTCACCCCAGCTATAATAATTGGAATAGGCATAGCTTTACGTTGTGGATTTTATTGTTGCTGCATGTTTTGTATGGAACATAGGGTTTACTAGGCCCTATTCTTATTATTAATCCTTAATTCACAATGTATGGTACTCATATATCATGATTTACAATTATAGCTATAATTCTTATTTTATAAGTTTCTATGTTTAGGATATCAACTTATGAGTGACCTACAAACCTACAGACCTATCACTCCTCCAGTTAACTGCAACAGCTTCAAGCTACCTCTGGTTAAGACCCCTCCCAACATGACAGGTCCCTTAAAGTTAGGCAGAGTTAACATCAATGACCTTTCTCAGCAGGAAGAGGTTGCAGAAGACTGACCTCTGCCCTTCAGTGTCCCTTAGTATTAAGGGTCCACTCATGACAGAAGGGGGAAATATGTTAGAGGAACCTCTACTCACCAGGCCTCTGGCTTAATAAAACATGACCAGAGCTGGGCGTGGTGGCCCATGCCTGTAATCCCAGAACTTTGGGAGGCCAAGACAGGCAGATCACGAGGTCAAGAGATCGAGACCATCCTGGCTAACATGGTGAAACCCCATCTCTACTAAAAATACAAAAAATTATCTGGGCGTGGTGGCACATGCCTTTAGTTCCAGCTCCTTGGGAAGCTGAGGCAGGAGAATCGTTTGAGCCGGAGAGGTGGAGGTTGCAGTGAGCCGAGATCGTGCCATTGCACTCCAGCCTGGGCAACAGAGTGAGACTACATCTCAAAAAAAAAAAAAAAAACCATGACCAGAGTGATGTCTTCTTTCAGTGAATAGTGAGGCACCCACAAAGCACCTATAAGATTAATACTTATGGTCTGAAAATAGCCACATCCCAAGCTGACCACCACTTATAATTACAGAATATTTATGGCCAGACAAAACGTCTCTCACCAAGCCTGCAGAATGTCCAGATGTCCTGAGAGTGCAGCCCTCTTTACTTAAAGATAATGTTAAAGAGCAAGCTGAGGTTAAAGGATTGATGGTCATCGATAACACTGACAGCCACTACCTTTAGTGAGCACATCGGAGCATGTCTGCACATTCCAAGTTTAATTTACCTCTTTATAGTTTCTTGTAAGTACAGACACTAACAAAAGATGGAGCGCTCCTCCTCTTGCTGAGGATGCCCTAGTCTGTAACACAGTAGTTTCCAATAAACTTGCTATTTCACTGTGCTCTGTGACTTGCCTCGAATTCTTTCCTGTGGGAATCTAAGAATCCGCTCTTGGGGTCTGGATCAGGACACTCTTTTCTGGCAACAATTAAGACATCAGGGTAAAATCCTCATGAACAGAATTAGTGCCCTTATAAAAGAAGCCCAAGAGAGATCCTTTGTCCCTTCCACCACATGAGGACAGGAGTAAAAGATGGCAGTCTGTGACCCAAGAAGGCCCTTACCAGACACAGAATGTGCCGGCATCTTGATCTTGGCTTTTCCAGTCTCCAAATAGTTTCTGTTGTCTGTAAGCTGCCCAGTCTAGAATCTTTTGTTACAGAAGCCTGAATGGACAAAAATGGACTGTGATGGAGCAGAATAGGATCCAACAGGAAACACATCTTTTGGGTCCAAGAGTCCAGCTACTGATCTCTTAACATGCAATGTAATATACATGTAGATTCCTGCCATATTCCAGGTCACTTTTGGAAAAAAAAAAGTCCATTATGGACTTAATGTGGAAATTTTTAAATATTAGGCTAAAGCATCTGAAATTATTTGATACACAATAGGGAGCCATCTAATACTGTAATTCGGGTGTTAAGTAAGAGTACTGGAGGAATAAATGGAGTAGGAAGATCTAGAGTTAGAAACTGCTGTGTAGAGAATGCAGTGGAGGCTTGGATGGGTGAGACCAATGACAGTAAAAATAGTCAAGATGAGACACATAGAAGACATTACAAAGGGAGAATCAAATTTTTATTTCTGGCTGGGATGGTAAAAAAGGAAACAAAGTTGATGCCAAGATTTCAAACCAGGAAAAAGGAATGTTGGCTATAATTTTTGAGAAAAATAGAGATCTAAAGAGGGAACAATTTGGGGAGGAAAGATGGGTCCTGAAAGTTTAACACAAGTTGCTTGAGAGGATGATAGATCTCATGGATGGGAAGATGAGAGACTGGAATGTGGAGATGCAGATTTGAGAAGTATCCACTTACAAGTGAGAGAGGAAGCCATATGTGGGAAAGTAAAAACAGAATAGAAATTGGAGCCATGGCACTCCAGCCTGGGTGAAAGAGCGAGACTCCGTCTCAAAAAAAAAAAAAAGAAAAAGAAAAAAAAAGAAATTGGAGCCATGAAGTACATAGCCAAGTATGATGGCTTTGGGGGAAATTAGGAAGAAGTAGAACCAGAGAAGGCGAGATCAGAGAGCTAAAAGAGTCAGGACTATGGTGTCATAGATGCAAAGGAAAAAGTGAGCTACGGCCTCAAATGATACTGCAAAGTTAAGAACAATGATGACAATGCCACTGCTTATGGCAGGTCCCCAAAGAGCTCTTGCCAGAGCAAGTGTGGCATTTTAGCTGTGCAGTGGGACCTTTGGCCATTGAAAATGTGTTGTTTGCTTGTAGAGGAAGGAAAAGCTATTAAGCATACACTCCATTGTTGGCAGGGCCTGTCCTGGCTGAGAGAATGTGGCCATCTATTTTTATTCGGAAGATAAATTCACCAGTGAGGACAAAGTCTGGATAATTCAGAGTCCCCTGCTGCTTTTTAGGTGGGAAAGAAGGGGAAAACCACAAATGGAATAATGCTCTGTGAAAAAAGCTACCAGCTCCAGGAATGTCTAACTTCATATTTGCCAGCCTGTTCTGTCATTAAGTTGAGCTCAGTTCCTGGGAAGGAAAAGATGGGCTGGCTAGTTTGGTGTGCTTCCATGTGTGCAGTGAGAACTCTGCCCCAGCAGCAGGGATGTGTCTGGCTGGAGGGACACTGGTGACTAACACTTAAGCTCAATCATTTCTTACCCTTCAGCACTATGGAGTATGGTTCTTGGGAACAGTATTATTGAAGCTGGAAATATTTGTGGTACAGCCTTATTGTTCTCCAGCTCCTTGAAGTTACCTGAAAATGTCCCTTTAAGAGATAACAAAGATGCTTTTTTTTTTTTTCATGTTGCTATTTAAAGCTCTCCTACCAGGCTTTGGAGCTACACCCGATGAGTGACTTTGAGAGAGGACATGTGCAGAGCAGAAAGGCACGGTGAGTGGAGACCACTCCAGAGAAGTTTGGCAATGAAAGGAAGGGGGAAGATGAAATAGCCTCACATCTATAAACAAATCACATCTGAGCCTTTTGTTGTATGTGTGGGGGAAATTGTTCTCACTGATATAAGGGTCAATCTGGAACTCTCAATAGTTTATTCATGGCTGGGTAAGTGGGATGACCAATTTGTCCTGGTTTGCCTGGGACTCCCCTGGTTTAGCACTGAAAGTCCCATGTCCCAGAAAATGCCTGAGTCTCAGGCAAATTTGGACAGTTGATTGATCACCTTAAGTAGGAGCCAACTGGTGTTGCCCCAAAATGATCAAATTAGATATATCATTGGTTGCCTTGCAATAGAAGATGCCCTGTTCTCCCAGTATTCTCTGTTCCTGTGCACATAACAGATCCTTATCCCCCATGGGGTTTGTGTGACTTTCCTAGATTGAGAGATTTCTCTGCATTTTGGATGTCATGGAGGCAGAGAAATGAAATTTTAGTGCCTTTCCTATGCTCTTACATAACACCTCATTTAATTCTCACAACAACCATGTGAGGTGGGTACTACCATTTCCAATTTATGAATAAGGATTCTGAGGCACAAAGAGGCCTAGGCCTGTCTGTCTTCAAACTCTATACTCTTTGCTACATCACCCTTGTCCCTCAAAGACCCACGGAGACACAGTGTTTGATCCACATGGTCTGGGGAAAATGCAAGCCCATTGCTAGAGTTGGGGCACAGAATAGTATCCACATGTATTAATTTTTCAGGTTGTAAAGGAGCCAGATGCCCTTCCTTGGGAAGCACCTCCATCCTTCTGGTGATTATTTTGATACTTCTTTGGATCATATCCCATACTGTGCCCTCTCTGAGTACAGAAAACAAGAGGAGCATCCAGGCCCGATGGCTTTGCATTTCAGAAGATATAACTGTGAAAGGGAAGGTTGTAGGGTTAAAAAATATGCACTACATAGGTCAGGTGCTGTGTCAAATGTCTGTAATCCCAGCACATTGCAAGGCCGAGGCGGGAGATTGCTTGAGCTCAGGAGATTGAGACCAGCCTGGGCAACATAGCAAGACCTTGTCTCTACTAAAAAAAAAAAAAAAAAAAAAAAAAATCAGCCAAGTGTGACACATGCCTGTAGTCTTAGCTGCTTGGAGGGCTGCCACGGGAGGATTGTTTGAGCCTGGGAAATTGAGGCTGCAGTGAGCCGTGATCATGCCACTGCACTCCAGCCTGGGCAACACAGCAAGATCCTGTCTATATATATATAGTCTCTATATATGTCTATATAGACTATATATATATATATATATATTTAGACAGGGCATGGTGGCTTATGCCTGTAATCCCACCACTTTGGGAGGCTGAGGCAGGCAGATTGCCTGAGGTCAGGAGTTTGAGACTAGTTTGGTCAGCATGGAAAAACCTCATCTCTACTAAAAATACAAAAATTATCCAGGCATGATAGTGCACACTTGTAATCCCAGCTACTTGGGAGGCGGAGGCATGAGAATCTCTCGAACCTGGGAGGCAGAATTTGCAGTGAGCAGAGAATGTGCCACTGCACTCCAGCCTGAGCACCAGAGTGAGACTCCATCTCCAAAAAAAAAATATATATATATATATATATGTGTGTGTGTGTGTGTGTGTGTATGCACTACAATATGAATTCTGATATTTAAAATGAAATACCTACTAGATCAAAGCACTCAGATTACAGAAATTCTTCACTGTGAAAAGGTTGACAAAAATCTATGCCTGAGACAGAGTATGGCTATCCAGGTGCCATTTCCCTTTTAATTTCTATGCCTTGTGTTCACTTTTTTTTTTTTTAGTAGAGACAAGGTCTTGCTATGTTGCCCAGGCTGGAGTGCAGTGGCACGATCTTGGCTTACTGCAACCTCCACCTCCCGGGTTCAAGTGACTCTCCTTCCTCAGCCTCCTGAGTAGCTGGGATTACAGGTGTGCACCATCACACTCAGCTAATTTTTGTATTTTTAGTAGAGATGGGGTTTTGCCATGTTGGCCAGGCTGGTCTCAAACTCTGGGCCTCAGGTGATCCACCCACCTCAGCCTCCCAAAGTGCTAGGATTACAGGCGTGAGCCACCGTGCCTGGCCCCTGTGTTCACATTTAAATTCTTGCTTCTTGTCTGAAAAAGCAGTATGTTCTATCCTCTTAAAAGTGAACTACAGTTAAATATATGGTCAACGCATTTTCTCCAAAATATGAGTTTTAAAGTTCCCCTGTCTAGAGGAGATAGCAGTCAAACTAATATAGTTTAGATTTAAATAGTCCCAAGATCTACATGGAATGTGCTGGACATAGTTTAAATGAAACATAGGCTGGTGGAAGGACCAGGTGTGTGAGCCTGAGGCATAGCTTGTTTTTTAAAGAAACAGGGAAGCATTTAGCACCTGGCAAGGCGGGCAGCAACTCGATTTGATGCAGATTGTGGTGCTGTGTGGATCACACAGAAAGCAGTAAATTGGGCCCAGTTCAGTGGCTCATGCCTGTAATCCCAGCACTGTGGGAGACCAAGGTGGGAGGATTGCCAATTAGGTGGGAAGGCCTTGACAAAAGATCTGGAAAAGGAGTGGGCAAATTCTACCCACTTCTTTCCATCTCCGCCACTGCCCAATGCCAGGCATCATCCTTGCTCACCCAGTGCAGTGCAATGGGTTTATAATCAGCCTCACTCCATTTTGCATCATGTCTCAATTCACACCCCAGGTCCTTCCACCAACTCATATTCCATTTAAACTACATCTAGCACATCTAGTAAAATCTAGTTCTGTATGAATCTTTGGAGTATTTAAATCTAAATCATATTATGTTGACTGCTAAGACAGGGGAATTTTAAAGCTGCTATTTTGGGGAGAATGGATTGGCAATATTTACCAGCAGAAAGCATAATTTTTCACAATTTACAAAACTAGGTTATTACTCCCCCACTTAAAATTTCCAGTGGATTCCCTTCACAAGGAAATAAACTCTGAAGTCCTTCTCTCGGCCCATGAGGCCATGCATGAGCTCTTCCTTGCTCGCTCTTTTGCCTTACCTCCCGCCCTTATGCACTCTACTCTGGTCTTGTCACTTATTCCAGCACAGGGCCTGTGTACCTGCTCTTTCTACGAGGAGAATTCTCCTCTTGTTCTGTATTTGCTCTGTGGACTCCTTCTTGCCACTTAGTTTTCTGCTTACCTGTTACCTCCACAGAGAGTCCTTACCTGACACCCCCAATATAAAGTAAATCAATGAGCACTCCCATGAATAAGCTGAGTGATTTTTGACAAGTTAATCTACCTAAAACTAATTTATTAATTCAAAAATAGGGCTTATAAGCAGGGCATGGTGGCTCACACCTGTAATCCCAGCACTTTGGGAGGCCAAGGCAGGTGGATCACTTGAGGTCAGGAGTTTGACACCAGCCTGGCCAACGTGGAGAAACCCTGTCTCTACTAAAAATACAAAAAAGTAGCTGGGTATGGTGTCAGGTACCTGTAATCCCAGCTGCTTGGGAGACTGAGGCACAAGAATCACTTGAACCCGGGAGGCAGAGGTTGCAGTGAGCCAAGATCACGCCACTGCACTCCAGCCTGGGCAACAGAGTGAAATTCTGTCTCACAAAAAAAAAAAAAAAAAAAAGGGCCTATAGTAACCCATATGGTTGCACAAGCATCCAATGAGATGAAATAGGGAGTGTGTAATAGATGAATCACTCTATGAGGAAGGTCATTCTCATGGTCACCTCCCTCCTCCAGGCCTTCATGTGTTCCCACTGCTCTCCTGTAGCCTGTGTCTGGCCTTTCCATTTTCAGTCCCCCTCACTCCAATGTATCTTATATTCCACTGTCAGTTTGATGATATTCAAATTCTATTTTTTAAAAATGATTTCCTCACTCTTTTAAGAATGTAAGCCTCCACACTTCCCCCCACTTTCAGCCCCCTTTAATCACCACGAGCCATTCCTTAAGCACTTAGGAATTCAAATAGTACTGCTTTAGGACTGAAACTTTGTAGATGCCATAAAGACAACTTGAAGGCATCTTTGTTTCCTAGGGCAAAATTTGTAAATATTTTTGCTCATCTGCATTATTCTGCTCATTAAGAAAAAAGGAAAGCGTGGTCCTTGAGACTTGCCTTCTCTCTTGTGATTGGCTGTGGCAGTTGGCAGAACCTGGCAAAGTTGCTGTGATGGTGAGAACGGTGAGAGAGGTTCCAATGATGGGCATAAGTATTGTCACCAGCAAGGTGTGTGCAGGCAGTGGAAGGAGGTCTGACTGGAATATCAACAGAGGATGCTAATACCTCTTAAGGACCCACCAAATGGGCTTCTAGGGACTGAGAGTGAGTAGAGCCAACACCGGCCCCCTTCACTCAGTCAACGAACATTGAATAGGATTGAACTGAATTAAACTGAACCCTTAAAAAGACAGCATTTTAAAAGCTGTGAGAGTAATTTGAAACAAATTTAGGAAGAAAATAGAGTGATGTCAGATGTATGCTAATTGGGGCTGCATTTTTTTAAGGTGAAAAGGAAATCATTTCAACTTAGGTTAATGTAGGCCTCATTGAAGAAAAGACCTCAGTGGGCTGGATTTATAATAGATACTCTGAGCACTGCCAGATTGTTTGCAGGGATTAAAGTACTTGTTCTTTTAAACACTTGGCAGGCATAGAATCCGAAATCTGGATCAGGCAGATAATAAGAAATCCGCTATTCCATAGCTTCTCAAACTTCAACATGCAAAGGAATCACCCGGGCAACCTTTTTAAAATGCAGATTCTGATCCAGTGGGACTGGGGAGAGGCCTGAGACTCTTCCTTTGTAACAAAATCCAGATGAAGCTGATGGTCTAAGGACCTCATTTTGAAAGGAAAGGGTCTGTTTTAACCTCCTTGTTTCCTAAAGGAGAAACTGAGGCTCTGAGAAGTGAAATGTCTTGCCTATGCTCCCAGAGTCTCTGGCTCTAGTCACATGCCTTTTTTCTATTGCGCTTTGATGTTTTATTGAGAGAGTCTGTAGAAATCACAGCACCACACAAAGCTACCTGAGTGGTGACAGCCAAGGCATGTTGGCAGCTTAGATGGTACCAAGGGCAGAGTAGGACGAAGTGTGGAAGAAGGAGGAGGAGGTGGTGACCAAGTGTTGCTGGCCAACAAAGTCATGCTAACACATATAGCAGGTGTATTTAAATCACTGACTCAAGCAAAAGAGAATGGGATTAACAGATAATAGTTTTAACATTCTTTTCTATAATTTTAAAGTTAGTAGGCAAACAGGGTTGATGTCAGGGAGATATTTTTAGGTAAGGGGCCCTCTCAGCACCCCTCACATGATGTCAGTGACTAAACTATTCTGCCTCCTCATGTGGCTGGCGCTGGCAATAATGATTTATTTCTGAGCTTTAACTTCAGTGAAAGTGACAAGGTTAAAAGTTAAAGGTCATAGATATTTTTAACTCTTAACCTATTAACCAGCCAATTAATTCGTTACTTTAAGTATGCATTGTTGACCTGTTTCCCTGCTATGGAAATATTTAATTGTAGGGAAAGAAAATGTATAAAGTTAATTATTAAAGTAATCTCTTTGCCTTCTTGAGATTTTAACACAATCAATTTGCTGAGGCTAATTCCCACATTGGGTTCCATAATCCTTGGCTTCGATGCTACGATTCCAGTACCTTCACTGTATCCTAAAACATAACCACCCTCTCCCAGATCCATTCCACTTCACAATCTGAAGTTTTCCACCTATACTAGAAATCTCTCTACCTTTATACTTATTAGTTATTGAATTAGCTGGTTAATTCTCATATCTGGTGCTTATGTATCAGTACTATTCTATTAAACTACTGTTGCATTGGCCAAGATAGTGCTAAAGTAACTGGATTATCTAGGGGTAGCTGGGACTCAACTTGTCTGCTTGGTTACTTGTAAGCCAACACACCCTAGTTTCACCAGGACAGCACCCCAGCATACACCTTGGAGACCTTGGTACTGTGGAAGCCCTGGAAAAATTAAATGAAGTTAGGTGACTATACACAGTGAATTTGCTTGTGCCCAGGAAACAGGCATAATTATAACCCAGACACCTATAGCAGAGTCTTGGGGTACATATGGAGGTTACAGAGACAGGCAGGAAGGAACCAGGAGTTCAGGTATCTGAATAGTTACTTTAGGTCTCCTTTTACTTGGCATCGGTGGCTTTAGCCTGTACACATCAAAGGTCAGAGTGTACAGAATCCCTTTTGCTTCATAGGCCACTTCCCAGGATGTCCTTAGCTGAACTTTGAACCAGTGAAAAACAAGAAAATAAACACTGCTCCCTTACCTTGCCAATTTTCAGTGCATGCAACACTATACAGTTATTCCAGAAGTGAGAAACTATCTGTCTAAAGTTATAACTTTTGATACCTCAAGTATCAATCATTTTACTTTTATCCCTCTGAATATGCAAAATTGTTCAAGCTTGTAACAATATTTGGTTTTGATGCATAAGCCTATATAAGTTTTTCAACTTGGAAAATATTTCACTTATATTTCATGGATACGTTTTGGATTCAAGAGAGCTAGGGAGAAGAGGGCCACACTTAGAGAATATTGTTGGAGAAAAAAAAGGTTTTAAACTCTGCGGAGTTTCAATAGTACATGCAGAAAATACGGTTGTACTTATTAACCAGTAGTATGACACAGCAGACGAAATTTTAAGCTACGTGAGAATGACTTGCAATTAAACATAGCAAATGTTGACTGGAGAAAAGATCACAGCATTTAGACTTTAGAAAATAGAAATTCTGACCAGGCACAGCGGCTCATGCTTGTATTCTCAGCATTTTGGGAGGCTGAAGCGGGTGGATCACTTGAGGCCAGGAGTTCAAGACCAGCCTGGCCAACATGGTGAAACCCCGTCTCTACTAAAAATACAAAAATTAGCCAGGCGTGGTGGCACAGGCCTGTAGTCCCAGCTACTCAGGAGGCTGAAGCAGGAGGCTCTCTTGAACCTAGAAGGTGGAGGTTGCAGTGAGCTGAGACTGTGCCATTGCACTCCAGCCTGGGTGACAGAGTGAGACTCTGTCTCAAAAAAATAATAATAATGAATTAAATAAATAAATCATAGAAATTCTGGGCCAGGCACAGTGGCTCACACCTGTAATCCCAGCACTTTTGGAGGCTGAGGTGGGTGGATCACTTGAGGCCAGGCGTTCAAGACCAGCCTGGCCATCAAGGTGAAACTCCGTCTCTACTAAAAAAAATACAAAAATTGGCCGGATGTGGTGGCATGTGCCTGTAGTCTCAGCTACTCAGAAGGCTGAGGCAGGAGAATCACTAGAACCTGGGAGGTAGGGGCTGCAGTGAGCCAAGACGGTGCCACTGTACTCTAGCCTGGGCGACAGAGCAAGACTGTCTCAAAAAAGAAAGAAAAGGAAATAGAAATCCTGGGTTCTAGGCCTTCCACTTGTTTCTTCACCACCTCCTCCACTCCCCCAGATGCCCCCACCCATCACCATGTTGTAACTTTACAGATACCATAACTACTCTGGTTGATTATAGAAGAAAGAACCTAAGCTGTCAGAAAGCAAGTACTCTACCTGCTCTTGAATTGGGAATAGAAATTTACACATGGCTGGATCTCATTCTCAGTGCCAGCCTTTCCCCCACATCTCTACATAACTAACTTGCTTAACAATCCTCTTCCACAGGACACAAAAGTGATATGCGGCTCAGCTTCATCTGCATATTCACCTCTGAATGTCCTCGTCATGGTGCACCTGCTCCTGTTTGAATGCTTACCTTAATGCAACGGGCTGAGTCAGCATCAGCTTGCACCTGAACTCTTGATTGCAAGTAAGCGGATTGCCGGGAGGTGGCCGGGTTGCATCAGCTGCAGTAGAGGACAGAGTACTGTTGGGAAGGCAGGGAAAGGAGAGAAAACTTCAACAGAAATAGTCCAAGTGTTGCGAAGTTAAAAATAAAACGATATCACAAGGGGCAATGTGACCAGGCTCAGCTTACCACTTTTTCCTTCCCCTGTATTTATCAACACTCAGTCTCTACTGGAGTGGCATTTAGCAGGGGAAACTGAATGGGAAGTGTAGTTTTATATCAATAGGTTTTCTTTCCCTCGAGGAAGGAGGAAAATCCTTTTAAGAAGGATCATTTTCAAGGCCAGAACAGCCTCTCAGATTCCTGCATGTGCAGTCGGCAGGCCCAGCTGTGCTGGAGGAGGCTGGCAGAGCCTTTAGCACTGGCTGCTGCTCTAATTATAACCATGCTCCTCACCTAAACTCATCACTGGCTGAAGCAGCAACTTGTGCAAGTGACATGCTGTCCTGCTTCAGTTTCTCCTATCTCTTGTCATGACAAGTAAGTGTTTGTCCTCCCCTGGTCCTCATCATTCTTAGGTGGCTGGAAAGGGAAGAGTTTGTAATTCAGAAACCAGGTGTAGAGTAAATCCAGTGTGAGAGAATTAGAGGTTGTAGGAGGCTTTAGCTGTCATTTAGTCCAACTCCCTGTTTTTACAGATGAGGAGACAGCGATTCAGAAAAGGGAAATTGCTCATCCAAGGTCACACATCTCATTAGTGGAAGGGCCGGAGGAAAGCCCCAGAGAGCTGTTTAACTCTCAGTCTAGTGTTATCTTATCATCTTCAGATAAACTCATTCAGGATCTTGTGAGAAAAAAAATATAGAATCCCGGCTTTGGTGTTTTCTTTCTTTCTTTCTTTTTGAGACAGAGTCTCGCTGTGTCACCCAGGATAGAGTGCAGTGGTGCGATCTCAGCTCACTGCAACCTCCACCTCCTGGGTTCCAGTGATTCTCCTGCCTCAGCCTCCTGAGTAGCTGGGATTACAGGCACGTGCCACCATACCCGGCTAATTTTTGTATTTGTAGTAGAGACGGGGTTTCACCATGTTTGTCACGCTGGTCTCGAAATCCTGACCTCATGATCCTCCCACCTCAGCCTCCCAAAGTGCTGGGATTAGGTATGTGATTTTGACCAATTTACTTAACCATTTTCTATTTCAGTTTTCTTCATTGTGAAATGGCGATGATACTTGGTGTGACCACATGTAACTGTATCAGTACACATAAGGCACATGAATTATATGTACCACATACCAAGTGCTCCACAATGCCAGCTGTTATTTGTATGTATTTGAATGTATTTTGACGAAGAGCAGATGTGCTGTGATTAACAGCCATCGAATTCGCCTTTCCCCTGGATTCTTCATACATATATGTCCATGGAGGTAAACTTATTTGGAATGAGCAAATAGCAGTTGAAAATTGTAAAAAATTTCTACACTGATCTTGTATCTTGAAACTTTGCTGAACTGGTTTATTAGATCTAATAGTTTTCTTGTGGATTCCTTAGGATTTTTAAGATCATGCCGTCTGTTAACAGAAGTATTTTAACTTCTTTCTTTGCAATTTGGATGCCTTTTACTTCCTTTTCTTGCCGTTTTTCCCTGCCTAGAACTTCCAGCACTATGTTTAAGAAGAGTGGTGAGAGTGGCCACACTTCACTTGTTCCTGATCTTAGGGGGGAAGCATTCAGTCTTCCACCAATAAGTATGATGTTGCCTGTGGATTTTGGTAGATGGCCTTTATCAAGTTGAAGGAGAGTAGTTTGATAGTTTGTTCTAGTTTGTTGAGTGAATCAAGAAAGAGTATGGATCTTCATCAAATGCTTTTTCTGTGCCCAGCAAGATGATCATGTGGTTTTTGTCCTTTATTCTATTAATATCGTGTATTACATTGATGAATTTTTTTATGTTGAATCAATCTTCCATTCCTGAATAAACCCTACTTGGTCATGGTATCTATCCTTTTTATATGTTGCTAAATTAATTTGTTAGTATTTTATTGAGAATTTGTTTTTTCAAGTCAGAGGCATAATGTGCCAATGTTGAAACAAGGTTCGAGGGTGGCACTCACACATCCACGTGAATGCCCAGTCATCACATTCATGAACTACAAAAGGATCTTATTGAGGATTTTTGCATCTATATTCAGAAGAGGTATTACAGGTCGAGTATCCCCAATCTGAAATCTGAATTCCAAAATGCTTTAAAATCCAAAATGATTTGAGCGCTGATGTGACACCATAAGAGGAAAATTCCACACTTGGCCTCATATGATGGGTCATAGTCAAAACGCAGTCCAAACTTTGTTTCATGCACAGAGTTACTTAAAATATTGTACAGTTACCTTCAGGCTATGTATATAAGGTGTATATGAAACATAAATGAGTTGTATTTAGGCTGGTGTCCCATCCCCAAGACATCTCATTATGTATGTGCAAATATTCCAAAAACTCCAAATCTGAAACACTTCTGGTTCAGCAGCATTTCCGATAGGGGATACTCACTTTAGTCCGTAGTTCCCTTATGGCGTCTTTGTTCGGCTTTGGTATCCGGATAATATCGATCTCATAAAATGAGTTCCCTCCTCTTTTGTTTTTTGGAAAAGTTTGTGAAGGACTGGTGTTAATTCTTCTTTAAACATTTTGGTAGAATTTAGCAGTGAAGCCATCTGGGACTGGGCTTTTCTTTGTGGGAAGTTTTCAATTGTTAACTCAATCACTGTGCTTGTTATAACTCTGTCTTAGTCTGTTCTTGTGCTGTTATAACAGAATACCTGAGTCTGGGTAATTTATGAAGAGAGATTTATTTCTTACAGTTCTGAAGGCTGGGAAGTCTTCCAGTCTCAGATGGAATATGGAGGGGCTGCACCTGGCCAGGGCCTTCATGTTTCATCCTCCCATGGCAGAAGGAAGGGAGAGGAGGAGGTGAGAGAGAGAGAGAGAGAGAGAGAGAGAGAGAGAGAGAGAGAGAGGTGGGGGGGGGGATAAAGATTTTGGGGAAGAAGAGGGCCGAACCCATTCTTTTATCAGGAACCCACTTCTGAGATAACTAACCCACTCCCACAATAATGGCATTAATCCATTCATGGGGGCTCTGCCTAGTAACCCTTAAAGGTCCCACCTCTCAAAGCTGTTGCTTTGGGGATTAAGTTTCCAACGCGTGAGCTGTGGGGGACACATTCATACCATAGCAAGCTCTATTCACAACATCTATTTCTTGTGGAGTCAGATTTGGTATTCTGTGTCTTCCTGGGAATTTGTCCATTTCATTTAAGTTATCTAATTTGTTGGCATTAAATTGTTCATAGTATTTCTAATAATTTGTATTTCTATAAGTTTGGTAATAAAATCTTGACTTTTGTTTCTGATTCTAATAATTTGAGTCTTTTGAGGGGGTGGTCAATCTAGCTAAATGTTTGCCATTTTGTTGATCTTTTCAAAGAACTAGCTTTTGATTTCATAAACTTTTTCTGTATTGCTTTTCTATTCTCTATTTCATTTATTTCTGCTCTAGGCTTTCCTTCTTTCTGCTTTCTTTGGACTGTTCTTATCAATTATTGAGAATGTTGTATGAATATACCACATTATGACTATGTGTTGGTGAAGTTTTCTCAAGAATTTTAATTTTTGTTAAAATTTGCCTCATATATTTTGGGTATATGTTGTTAAGTATATTTAAGTTCAAAGTTATGATATATTTCAGGTTAATTGTTCCTTTTGTTGTTGTCTAATATACTTTATTTCTTTTTTTTTTGTTTTTTTTTTTTTTTTTTCTTTTTTTTGAGACAGAGTCTCGCTGTCGCCCCGGCTGGAGTGCAGTGGCGCGATCTCGGCTCACTGCAGTCTCCGCCCCCCGGGGTTCACGCCATTCTCCTGCCTCAGCCTCCCGAGTAGCTGGGACTACAGGCGCCCGCCATCTCGCCCGGCTAATTTTTTGTATTTTTAGTAGAGACGGGGTTTCACTGTGTTAGCCAGGATGGTCTCGATCTCTTGACCTTGTGATCCGCCCGCCTCGGCCTCCCAAAGTGCTGGGATTACAGGCGTGAGCCACCGCGCCCGGCAATATACTTTATTTCTAAAAAAACTGTTTTGGCCAGGTGAGGTAGCTCACACCTGTAATCTCAGCCCTTTGGGAGGCTGAGACGGGAGGGTCACTTGAGCTCAGGAGTTTGAGGCCAGCCTGGGCAACACGGCAAAACCCCATCTCTACTAAAAATACAAAAATTAGCCAGGCATGGTGGCGTACACCTGTAGTCCCAGCTACTTGGGAGGCTAAGCCAGGAGAATCGTTTGAACCCGGGAGGCAGATGTAGCAGTGAGCCGAGATTGCACAGCCTGGGTGACAGAGCAAGACTCCATCTCAATAAAAATGTTTTGCCTTAAAGTTTAATTTGACAGATATTAATAAAACTATGCCACTTCCTTCCTGTGTAAAACTATTGATCTGAGACCTTTTTTAAAAAATATGTAAGTATTTGAAGCTATAAATTTCCTTCTAAGCATTGACTTAGCTTCATCCCATGTTTTGGTTTGTTGTGCCTTTGTTTTTTTCAGTTAACAGTGTTTTCCAATTTTACTCATGATTTCTTCTATTTATTTATTTATTGAGACAGTATCACTGTGTTGCTCAAGCTGGAGTGCAGCGGCACAGTCACGGCTCACTGCAGCCTCGACCACTGTGGCTCAAGGGATCCTCTTACCTCAGCCTCCCGAGTAGCTGGAACCATGGGCTCTGGCTGTCATGCCCAGCTAATTTTTTTGTTTTTTTGTAGACACAGGGTTTTGCCATGTTGCTGAGACTGTGATTTCCTCTTTAACTATTGGTTATTTAGGAATGTGTTGCTTAATATCCACATATTTGTGAATTTCCCAAATTTTATTGATTTCTAATTTCATTCCATCGTGTTTGGAGAACACACTGCATAATTTCAATCCTTGTGATTCTTCTGCCTCAGCCTCCCAAGTAGCTGGGACTACGGGTGTGTGCCACCATGCCCAGCTAATTTTTTTTTTTTTCGTATTTTTAGTAGAGGCAGGATTTCACCATGTTGGCCAGGATGGTCTGGATCTCTTGACCTCGTGATCTGCCCTCCTTGGCCTCCCAGCGTGCTGGGATTACAGGCGTGAGCCACCGTGCCTGGCCTATTCAAAACATTTTCTATGTCCTTTTTTAAGTTTTGAATTTTTCTCCACAGAGGTATTAATTTTCTTTGTGAATTTCTAGGTACTTTCACATTTTTCATTGAGAGGTACTTATGTTTCTTTATTTTTTTATTTCTTGAGACAGAGTCTTGCTCTGTTGTCCAGGCTGGAGTGCAGTGGTGTGATCTCAGCTCACTGCAACCTCCACCTCCTGGGTTCAAGCGATTCTCCTTCCTCAGCCTCCCGAGTAGCTGGGATTACAGGCGTGTGCCACCATGCCCGGCTATTTTTTTTTTTTTTTTTTTTTTTTTTGTAGTTTTAGTAGAGATGGGGTTTCACCATGATGGTCAGGCTAGTCTCAATCTCCTGACCTCGTGATCCGCCCGCCTCGGCCTCCCAAAGTGCTGGGATTACAGGAGTGAGCCACCGCACCCGGCTCTTATGTTTTTTTATTACTGGTGTTCAGAAATGGTATTAATTTTGTAGGTTGATCATGTGGCTAGAAAATATGCTAACTTGTCATTCTAAAAGTTTGACTCTTTATTTTGTGAGTTTTGCAAGTTTATCATCTCACCTTCAAAAATCTGTTTTTATTTCTTCCTGTGCTAGTTTTTACACCTCTTATGATGTCTGGACCATTGTACCATATATATATATATATTTTCATTGTACTATATTAAAACTAGTGGTGACGGTAATTTCCCCTCAAATTAGGACTGAAAGTCCCCTTTTAAAAAACCCCAAATTCAGCCTGGGCAACAAGGCAAAACTCCGTCTCCACTAAAAATACAAAAATTAGCCAGACATGGTGGCACATGTCTGTAGTCTCAGCTACTCAGAAGGCTGAGGTGGGAGGATTGTTTGAGCCCAGGAGGCAGAGGCTGCAGTGAGCCAAGATGGTGCCACTGCACTCCAGCCTGGGTGACAGAGTGCTGTCTACAAAAAACAAACAAAAAAAAAACTAAAAATTGGAAACAAAATGTAAGTTTATAACTTTCTCTCATTAAAAGTGGATGATAGTGTACTCACTTCCCCAACACATATACTAAAATCGGAATGATACAGAGAGAAAAGTGGATGATGGTTTCTTTGGTTTCCTTGAAAAAAGTGTTTTTAAACTAGATAACCCGGCTGGGTGCGATGGTGCACTCCTGTATTCCTAGCACTTTGGAAGCCTGAGGCAGGTGGATGGTGTTAAGTCCAGGAGTTCGAGACCAGCCTGGGCAACATGGCAAAACCTCGTCTCTACAAAAAATACAAAAATTGGCCGGGCTCGGTGGCTCATGTCTGTAATCTCAGCACTTTGGGAGGTCAAGGCAGGTGGATCACTGGAGGTCAGGAGTTCAAGACCAGCCTGGGCAATGTGGTGAAACCCCATCTCTACTAAAAATACAAAAGTTAGCCAGGCATGGTGGCACACGCCTGTAATCCCAGCTACTCAGGAGGCTGAGGCAGGAGAATCACTTGAACCCCGGGAGGTGGAGGTTGCAGTGAGCCGAGATCCTGCCACTGCACTCCACCCTGGGTGACAGTGTGAGACTCTGAACTTTGGAGTCTCATCGGCCATGTAAGGGACTAGGCAGGCTTCTCAGGGAGAATTGTGGGGCTGATTACACAGTGCCCAGCTCTACTTGGAAACTCTTTTCGCAACATTTACATGGAAATCAGAGACACAGGCCCAGATGTTTGGGTTAAAATGAGACAAAGGAAAAAAAAAGTCATGTACAAGAGGCAAGAAGACCTCTTTTCTAAATGGTCCATATTTATTAGTACTCTGGCCAGAGAAATCCCAAGTCTACCATATTGGAGGTTTTCTGGAATTCCAGGCTATCTGTTAGACTGTAGGCTTCAAAGCCTTGGCTTGTTATACTGGGCCAGGTTTGTGCGGGAGATAGGCCTACAGCTGGACCAGCAAAGGTGCTGAGAGAGGAACCCTGTCCTCCTACCTGGTACTTCGTGGGTGAGAGATACTGATACAGACAGTGGAAAGAAGAACTGGCTATCTCATTCTCATCAGGAAGATTGTACAGTTGTATGATTTGGAATATGTCATAGGCATCAGAGTACAAAGCAGGAACCGAAGCCACCAGCCTCTCCCACTGAGTGTCTTGCATTTGGAAGTCACTTGTGGAACTCTCAGTGAAGGTAGAGTTCCATGCCCATTTGGAAGGGTCTAAGGGATGAGGTGGAAGGGAGCTGTAGAAATCTGAAATCACAGGAGAAAAAGCATGAGGACTAGGGGATGTTCTGGGGGAGGTGGGCACATTCTTCTTGGATGGAAGGATCTGGTTTCGTTGCTTGGCTGATTGCTGCTGCTGCCGCTGCTTCTTCAATTTGAATCGCCGGTTCCTGAACCAAACCTGGGAGTGGGGGAAGAGGGGAGATTGTGGTCTGTTATTGGAGGAGGCATTGGAGGTTTCTCCTGAGTGAAAACAGCCAGGTTATAATCTTCATGTCCTCTCTAATTCACCATGACACTGGGCTTTGCAAGAGCAGAGATGGGCATGACTGGAGTCAATAGGAGGGATGATGGAGATCAGGTCTGGGACCCCGGAAAGGAAGAAAGCGGGTGTGTTTCAGGGTTTGTGCTGGGGGTTCAGAGATAGGGTCCTGAACTCTAGAGAAGAGAGGCTAGTTCAGGGGTCTAGGATCTAGGGAGAGGTGAAGAATTTGAATTGAAGGATTTTTAAGGATTATTTTAGGAGGCCTCTCCTATAAGGAATACTCCAATAAAAATGTATGGCCAGTCACGGTGGCTCACACCTGTAATCCCAGCAATTTGAGAGTCTGAGGCGAGAGGATCACTTGAGCTCAGGAATTTGAGACCAGCCTGGGCAACATAGTGAAACCCCATCTCTAAAAAAAGAGAAAAAAGAAAAATGTCATGGGCTTTAGCAGGCTCAGAGGTTAGACGGAGTATTGTTTGTCAGTTGGTAGCATTATGAATAAACAGATTGCAGGGCTTTGCTTAAAAAGACTCTAAGGGAGGAGTCTGTCTGGATGAGCACCTTTCCACTATTTGAACTCTATAGTACAAATATTAAAAATAAGATTTCTGGAGTTTTCATTCTAGCAACACTATTTCTTATCTCTGTGGCCCAGTCACTTTGCCTCTGAACCTCATTTTTTCTCATTTTTCAAACTGCATGAGAGTGAGGCCAGTATTTGCAATGTCCCCAGTTTGATACCGTTTCAGTAGGTACTCAATTAATGAAATATTATTGTGGGGAAGGGGTGGAGGGTGGGGAATTTCCAGGCTGGATAGGTGAATGTGGCTTGGATGGGGGTACCAAGCACACCACAGGGGATCAGACCTTTACTGTTGACTCCGGTAGGTTGAGTCTCAAAGCTAGTTTCTCCTGAAGATTTCTATCTGGGAACATGGTCTGGCTAAACAGAGCTTCTAGCTCTTCATACTGTTGGTTGCTGAAAGAAGTACGTTGTTGATGCCTTCTCCGTATTGCTTCTGGGCAGAGATAAAGAAGGGGTGGTTACATTTACATTACCAATCTCTCCCCGCCACCAAAAAAACAAAAAACAAATCACCATGGTGAATCTCCCATGCCTTTCCTCCAACCAGGCTTAGGGTCCAGAAAATGCAGATCCCAGGTCTTGAGTCTGAATGGCTGAGCCCTGCGTAAGAGTGCTCTGTTCTCCACTGTCTGAGATTTTGTCTCTGTTAGGACATGAGTTACCTCTTCAATTTTCTGTGTACTCAGTCTGTTCACTCTGGAAACTGGCTCCCTTGAGTTTTAGTTTGCCCTGCCTGCACTGAAAAGTTTTCTGTTTTACTTTTATTCTCTGGTACTCAGTCTTTCTACCCTACCTAACCTCAGGACAGTGGACAGTAGCTTCTGTCTTCTCATCTTTTTCACACTTTTGTTATTCTAGAAACTAGTAATATTCTGTGCAAGAGCTAGCCAAAATTTTTTTTTAATTATGAAATAGATAAAACTAGGAATAAACCCTATGTCTTTGCATCTGAATATAACCCACTCTTCTAAATGGGTTTCCTGTCTTCATTTATTTGTTCAGGAATCCAGTCCATCTCATCTGGCAAATAGGCTCTTTCTTTCTTTCTTTCTTTCTTTCTTTCTTTCTTTCTTTCTTTCTTTCTTTCTTTCTTTCTTTCTTTCCTTCCTTCCTTCCTTCCTTCCTTCCTTCCTTCCTTCCTTCTTTCTTTCTTTCTTCTTTCTTTCTTCTTTCTTTCTTTCCTTTTCTTCTTCCTTCCTTTCTCTCTCTCTCTTTTTTTAGAGACAGGGTCTTGCTCTGTCTCTAAAAAAGACAGTGCCAGGCTGAATGCTGTGGCACGATCATTGTTCATTGTAACCTTGAACTCTTGAGCTCCTGCAATCCTCTGGCCTCATCCTCCTGAATAGCTAGGACTACAGGCACTATCACCACTCCTGGCTAATTAAAAAACTTTTTCTTTCATAGAGATGGGGTTTCCTTACATTGCTCAGGCTGATGTTGAACTCCTGGGCTCAAGTGATCCTCCTGCCTTGGCCTCCCAAAGTGGTGGGATTACAGATGTGAACCACCATGCCTGGTAGAGCTTTTTCTTTCTTGGGATTTCTGAGGCTCTATTCACTACTTTGGGGAAAAGAAATCAAATGTGGTCAGCACAATATGCTCACACCTGTAATCCCAGAACTTATGGGAGGCCAAGGTAAGAGCATCACGAGTGGAGGAGTTGGAGACCAGCCTGGGCAATGTAGGGAGACCCTGTCTCTATGAAAAATTAAAAAATTAGCTGGGCATGGTTGCATGCCCCTGTGGTCCCAACTATTCTTGAGGCTGAGGTGGGAGGATTGCTTGAGCCAGGAGGTTGAGGCTGTAGTGAACCATAATGGTGTCACCACATAATAACTATTCTTGAGGCTGAGGTGGGAGAATTGCCTGAGCCTGGGAGGTTGAGGCTGTAGTGAACCATAATTGTGTCACTGCACAATCATGTGTCAGCCTGGGTGACAGAGTGAGACCCTGTCTCAAAATAAAATAAAAATAAATATGTATAGAAGATTGAAAAAGTATAGTTTTTTAATGGCAATGAAAAAGAAAAGGGTTTTTTCTTTAAAAATGCAATTATCGGCCAGGCGTGGTGACTCACACCTGTAATCACAGCACTTTGGGAGGCTGAGGCAGGTGAATCACTTGAAGTCAGGAGTTCGAGACCATCCTGTCCAACATGGTGAAACCCCGCCTCGACTAAAACTACAAAAATTAGCCAGGCATAGTGGTGCATGCCTGTAATCCCAGCTACTAGGGAGGCTGAGGCACGAGAATTGCTTGAACCCAGGAGGTGGTGGTTGCAGTGAACCGAGATCATTCCATTGCACTCTGGCCTGGGTGACACAGCGAGATTCTGTCTCAAAAAAAAAAAAAAAAAAAAAATCCCGCAATTATCAAAATTTGGCCATGCACAGTGGCTCACAACTATAATCCCAGCACTTTGGGAGGCCAAGGCAGGAGAATTGCTTGAGGCCAGGAATTTAAGACCAGCCTGAGAAACATAATGAGACCCTGTCTCTACAGAAAATGTTTAAAAATTAGGTGGGCATGGTGGCACATGCCTGTGGTCCCAGCTATGGGAGGCAGAGGTGGGAGGATCACTTTAACCCACGTGGTCAAGGCTATAGTGAACTACTATCATGTCACTGCACTCCAGCATGGGCAACAGAGAGAGACCCTGGCTCTAGAAAAATAAATAAAATAAAAATAAAAGGAGGAAAGGTCCTCACTTGGACCTCCCTTCTTGTACTTAAAAGTCCATAATACCAACACTAAAATCAGGCAAAAATAAACACTATAGATAAAACTATAGGCTAATGCCACTTATGAACATAGATGAAAATAACCTATATAAAACATATTTAATCCCACTTTGAATGTACATATTTCTAAACTTATATTTTTTCAGTTCATATATATATGTGAAATCCAATATACTTAGAAATATTGATTTTTTTCTGCTCACATTTAATAAAATTATTCTACTCAAACTGCATTTACCTCAGATAGACATATCTTAAATATTCTGAGCCTGTTCTTTTAATTAAACAACATCGTTTTACCAGGCACTTATTTTTTACTTTCAAATAAGTAGTTTGTGATACAATATTTCTGGAATGTGTCTATGGAATACTGTTACTGGGAATTTTGTTCTAAGCCACAGGGAACTTATTTATATAATATTAAGATAACCGGGCCGGGCGTAGTGGCTCACGCCTGTAATCCCAGCACTTTGGGAGGCCGAGGCGGGCAGATCACGAGGTCAGGAGATCGAGACCATCCTGGCTAAAACGGTGAAACCCCGTCTCTACTAAAAATACAAAAAATTAGCCGGGCATAGTGGCGGGTGACTGTAGTCCCAGCTACTCGGGAGGCTGAGGCGGGAGAATGGCGTGAACCCGGGAGGCGGAGCTTGCAGTGAGCCGAGATTGCGCCACTGCACTCCAGCCTGGGCGACAGAGCAAGACTCCGTCTCAAAAAAAAAAAAAAAAAAAAAATTAAAAAAAAAAAAAAGATAACCACTTTCCCCCCACACTCATCCTATAGGGGTGCATTTGTGACTTCCACAACCTAACTACTTACTGTAAATTGTTTAAAAATAAGAACTTGATTTATTCATTTATTTTGAAAAGCAGTATGTACAAATAGTACAAAATTGAAACCATCCCTGTTCCCCAACCACCCAATTACTCTCTAGAGCTCTTCTGTTCAATACAGTAGCCACTGCTTCAAATGACTATTAATCATGGGAAATGTGGCTAGTTCCACTGAGGAGCTGATTTTTTTTTTTTTTTTACACAGTCTCCCTCGTCAGCCCAGGCTGGAGTGCAGTGCAGTGGCTTGATCACAGCTCACTGCAACTGCCATCTCCCTGGCTCAAGTGATTCTCCCACCTCAGCCTCCCAAGTAGCTGGGACTAGAGGTGCGCACGCCGTGCCTGGCTAATTTTTGTGTGTGTGTAGAGATGAGGTTTTGCTATCTTGTCCAGGCTGGTCTCAAACCCTTGGGCTCAAGTCATCCTCCCACCTCCACCTCCCAAAGTCCTAGAATTGCAGGTATGAACCACTGTGCCTGTAATTTTTAATTTTATTAAATGTTAATTTAAAATTAAAAACCGATAGTGCAATTATTGAGAAACTAGTATGCTTGGAACAACTTGGGTAGGTCAACTTTTTTCAACTGCGATTTTATGAAATCTAAATGCAGATCAAGTATTTCTCATGAAATATTTAGCATCTAGACTGAGATATGCGAAGTGTAAAGTATTCACTGGATTTCAAAGTCTTGCTATGAACAAAGAATGTAAAACATCTCATTGGATTATATTTTGTCTGCTTAACAAAATTGTTACATTTTATTAATATGTTGCATTCAATGTTATATATACATTGTTTAATTACCTATTAAAAGTAAAGTTAGAAGCTTTAAACTTACTATTTTGGCCAGGCATGGTGGCTCACACCTGTAATCCCAGCACTTTGGGCAGACCACCTGAGGTCAGGAGTTCAAGACCAGCCTAGCCAACATGGTGAAACCCCATCTCTACTAAAAATACAAAAATTAGCCTGGTGTGGTGGCATGTGCCTGTAAGCCCAGCTACTTGAGGCACGAAGAGTCGCTTGAACCCGGGAGGCAGAGGTTGCAGTGAGCTGAGATCATGCCATTGCACTCCTGGGTGACAAAGCAAGACTTGGCCTCAAAAAAGAAATAATAATAATAAACTTACTATCTACTTGTGTGTATCTAAACATGACATATAAAAGTAAATTAAATAAAAAACATATAGATGATAAAGGAAGCAGTGGGTTTTTAAGTGTGTTTTAGCTTTTTACATACTTTTGAATCATTAGCTTGCTTCTGTATTTATTCAAAATGTCACCCCTTGAAATAGGACTGTCTCTACTAAAAATACAAAAAATTAGCCAGGTGTGGTGGCACACTCAGCTACTCAGGAGGCTGAGGCAGGAGAATCACTTGAACCCAGGAGGTGGAGGTTGTGGTGAGCCGAGACCGCACCACTGCACTCCAGCCTGGGTGAAAAAGTGAGACTTCATCTCAAAAAAAAAAAAAAAATATATATATACACACACACACACACACACACACACACACACACACTTTTCTTTATAACTTAAAATTATAATTTATGAATATATAGAGAGTAGACTACAAAAATTATGAGAAACCTATTGTAATGACAACCTCAGAGAGGAGGTAGAATGGAACTGAGAAATGGTCAGGTACTTTTGTTTTATTTCCACTGTCTTAATTTATTTTGTTTATTTATTTTATTATTATTTTTAGAGATGAGGTCAGGCATTCGAGACCAGCTTGACCAATAGGGTGAAACCTCATCTCTACTAAAAATACAAAAATCAGCTGAGCATGGCGGTGTATGCCTGTAATCCCAGCTACTCAGTAGGCTGAGGCAGGGGAATCACCTGAACCCGGGAGGTGGAGGTTGCAGTGAGATAAGGTCTTGCTCTGTCTTAGGAGTTTGAGACCAGTCTGGACCACATGGTGAAATCTCGTCTCTACAAAAAAGGGTGTAGTGGCACGCACCTGTATTCCCAGCTACTCGGGAGGCTGAGGTGGGAGAATCAGTTGAACCTGGGAGATTGAGGCTGCAGTAAGCCGAGACCGTGCCACTGCATTCCAGCTTGGATAACAGAGTGAAACCTGTCTCAAAAAAAAAAAAAAGAAAAAGAAAAAGAAGGAAAGAAAGAAAGAAAGAAAGAAAGAAAGAAAGAAAGAAAGAAAGAAAGAAAGAAAGAAAGAAAGAAAGAAAGAAAGAAAGAAAGAAAGAAAGAAAGAAAGAAAGAAAGAAAAAGAAAAGAGAATATAAATTTGATTTTGGAAGGCCAGGTGCAGTGGCTTATGCCTGTAATTCCAGCACTTTGGGAGGCTGAGGCGGGCAGATCACGAGGTCTCGCTATGTTGTCCAGGCTGGTCTCTAACACCTGGGCTAAAGGGATCCTCCTGCCTCAGCCTTCACAGTAGCTGGGACTAAAGGTGCACCACCGTACCCAGCTCATCAACCTCCTGATTCTATTCCAGGAAAACCCATCTCAATCAAATATGACGAACATATAAGATATTTAGTCCTAGATTTAGGTCTGTTATATTCACACCTGGTAACTACCCTCTTGGGGAAGGACAAGTAGGCTCCCTGAGAAGAGAGACAGACTACAGAGTGGGCACAGGGGAACACTGCTTGCTGGAACTGGCTTGGTCCTGTGGTATCAAGGACACACTGGAATCACTCATGCTGATTAAAGTATGTGGCTGAGGAGTCGCAAAGGATACCCTATTCATCAGAGTACTGTGGAAATAAACATTATATACTTGAAAGCATTTTCAGTCAGCCTTGGCTAAAAAGAAAATTAAAGAAACTATAGATCAGTTTGGTATCAGATAAGGAAAAGTAAAAAGCCTGGAGCCAGGATATACTTTGAGTTACAAATACTTCAATAATTGTAAATGCAGAGCTAAGTTAATTTTTAGGGCAATGTGATAAGGAAGATTAAGTCAAGGAAACATCATATATGGACAACTACCAGTGACATCCCGGGAAAACTCACATCCATGTGGGGCACATTTCTTCCAGAAATTTAAATGTATACATGCTGTCTTCTGAAAACATTGATCTATGTCTTACTCAGTTAGCTCAAGGAGTCCATAATATGCAAGTTGCACTGTGGAAAAGTTTTAACCAGTAATCTTGATATATGTTCAATAGTAGAAATTTTGCTTTTAAAACTATACTTTTCAGGCCGGGCATGGTGGCTCATGCCTTCAATCCCAGCACTTTGGGAGGCCGAGGCAGGTGGATCATGAGGTCAGAAGATCAAGACCATCCTGTCTAACATGGTGAAACCCCATCTCTACCAAAAATAAAAAAAAAAAATAGCCGGGTGTGGTGGTGGGTGCCTGTAGTCCCAGCTACTCAGGAGGCTGAGGCAGGAGAATGGCATGAACCCGGGAGGCAAAACTTGCAGTGAGCTGAGATCACGCCACTGCCCTCCAGCCTGGGCAACACAGCAAGACTCCATCTCAAAAAGAAAAAAAAAAAAGATAAAACTATACTTTTCTAGGAATGTGATTATGAACCCATTACCCAAACTCTTCACCTCAATTTCTTCTTTAAAATTTTTTAATTTTTTTTTTTTTTGAGACAGAGTCTCGCTCCTTTGCCCAGGCCGGACTGCAGTGGCATGATCTTGGCTCACTGCAAGCTCCACCTCCCAGGTTCATGCCATTCTCCTGCCTCAGCCTCTCGAGTAGCTGAGATTACAGGCGCCCGCTGTCACACTCGGCTAAATTTTTTGTATTTTTAGTAGAGACGGAGTTTCACCGTGTTAGCCAGGATGGTCTCAATCTCCTGACCTCGTGATCCACCCGCCTCAGCCTCCCAAAGTGCTGGGATTACAGGCATGAGCCACTGCACCTGGCCAAAATGTTTTAATTTTTTAAATACAGATGGGGTCTCGCTATGTTGCCCAGGCTAATCTCAAACTCCTTGGCTCAAGTGATCCTCCCACCTCAGCCTCCCAAAGTGCTGGAATTACAGGTGGAAGCCACCACACCTAGCCCACCTCAGTTTCATCAAGCATAAAAGGGGCATGTGGCCAGATGCGGTGGCTCACACCTGTAATCCCAGCACTTCAGGAGGCTGAGGTGGGCGGATCACCTGAGGTTGGGAGTTCGAGACTAGCCTGACCAACATGGAGAAACCCCATCTCTACTAAAAATACAAAATTAGCCAGGCGTGGTGGCGCATGCCTGTAATCCCAGCTACTCCAGAGGCTGAGGCAGGAGAATCGCTTGAACCTGGGAGGCAGGAGGTTGCAGTGAGCCGAGATTGTGCCATTGCACTCCAGCCTGGGCAACAAGAGCGAAACTCTGTCTCAAAAAAAAAAAAAAAAAAAAAAGTGGGGTAGGGGGAATGTTAAGAGTATGTACTTTAGGCCAGGTGTGGCGGCTCACACCTGTAATTCCAGCACTTTGGGAGGCCAAGGCAAGCGGATAGCTTGAAGTCAGAAGTTTGAGACCAGTCTGGCCAACATGGTGAAACCCTGTCTCTACCATAAATACAAAAATTAGCCAAATATGGCGGCAAGCACCTGTAATCCCAGCTACTCAAAAGGCGGAGGTAGGAGAATTGCTTGAACCCCGGCAGGCAGAAGTTGCAGTGAGCTGAGATTGCGCTACTGCACTCCAGCCTGGGCGACAGAGTGAGACCTTGCCACACGCACAAAAATGAATATCTACTTTATAATAGGGTTTGTAAATTTTTTACATGAATGTATTAATGTAAGGCACTAATTATATTGATTTATTAATGTAAAGGCATTAATACACTAGAATAATGTGTGGTACATTGTATGCACAACATACCTCTCTTTTGTAAATTAATTTTATTTTAGTTTGGAGTATGTCACTGAAAATGAAGTATTTTCACTTAAAGATATAAGATATTGAGCGTAGGCTGTATAACTTCATCAAATTTCTGATAATTAACTCACTGCTTATGACCCTACTGATCTTACAATATAGTTAACCTCCTCTGCGTATCAACTATGAGTTAGGAAAATATTACTAAAACATGGACATAGTTTCATAGAAAACAAATTTTAAAAACTAATTTTTATTTTGCAATGTAATGTGACATGTAAAATATACTTTTCTGGCCAGGCGTGGTGGCTCATGCCTGTAATCCCAGCACTTTGGGAGGTCAAGGCGGGCGGGCAGATCACTTGAGGTCAGGAGTTCAAGACAAGCCTGGTCAACATGGTGAAACCCTGTCTCTACTAAAAATACAAAAAATTAGCTGGTGTGGTGGCGTGCACCTGTAATCCCAGCTACTCGGGAGGCTGAGGCAGGAGAATCGCTTGAACCCAGAAGGTGGAGGTTGCAGTGAGCCAAGACTGTGCCACTGCACTCCAGCCTGGGTGAAAAAGTGAGTCCATTTCAAAATATATATATATATATATATGTACGTGTATATATACATATATACACACACACACACACTTTATAACTCAAAATTATAATTTATGAATATATAGAGAGTAGACTACAGAAATTGTGAGAAACCTATTGTAATGACAACCTCAGAGAGGAGGTAGGATGGAACTGATAGAAATGGTCATTAAGTACTTTTGTCTTATCTCCATTATCTTAATTTATTTTATTTATTTTATTGTTATTTTTAGAGACAAGGTTTTGCTTTGTCTTAGGAGTTTGAAACCAGTCTGGACCACATGGTGAAATCTCATCTCTACAAAAAAGGGTGTAGTGGCATGCACCTGTAGTCCCAGCTACTCGGGAGGCTGAGGTGGGAGAAAGAAAGAAAGAAAGAAAGAAAGAAAGAAAGAAAGAAAGAAAGAAAAAGAAAGAGAATATAAATTTGAGTTTGGAAGGTCAGGCGTGGTGGCTCATGCCTGTAATCTCAGCACTTTGGGAGGCCGAGGTGGGCAGATCACAAGGTCAGGCATTTGAGATCAGCCTGACCAACATAGTGAAATCCCGTCTCTACTAAAAATACAAAAATTGGCTGGGCGTGGTGGCATGCGCCTGTAATCCTAGCTACTTGGTAGGCTGAGACAGGGGAATCACTTGAACTCAGGAGGCAGAGGTTGCAGTGAGTTGAGATCGTACTATTGCACTCCAGCCTGGGCGACAGAGGAAGACTCCATTTCAGAAAAAAATAAATAAATAAATAGAGTTTGGAAATAGACACACTTCAGCCACTGGACCATCCAAACCACTACAGTCTCAGGGAACACATATGTCCATTATTATTAGAAAATTTGGGTTGGGCACTGTTCTTGACATCAGTAATTTCAGCATTTAGGGAGGCAGAGCATTCAGCTTGACCTCAGGAGTCCGTACCAGCCTGGACAACATAGTGAGATGCCCATCCTCCACAAAAAGGAAAAAAAAAAAGGAGAAAATTTGGCAAAACATTAATGTCTGTTTACATGGAGAGTCTCAGTTTTCACATTTATAAAATAAAAAAGAATAGCTTTATTTTATTGAGTCACTTCACAGATTATGTACAATGAGACCTTATTTTCCTCTTCCTTTTCTCTTTGTCCTACATTTATTTCATTTATTTCCAACCGCACTTTTTTTTTTTTTAATGTTTGAGACAGAGTCTCACCAGAACGCCCAGGCTAGAGTGCAATGGCTCAATCTCAGCTCACTGCAACCTCCACTCCACAGGTTCAAGCGATTCTCCTGCCTCAGCCTCCCAAGTAGCTAAGACTACAGGCGTTCACCACCATGCTGGCTAATTTTTTTACTTTTATTAGAGACGGGGTTTCACCATATCGGCCATACTGGTCTCAAACTCCTGCCCTCAAGTGATCCGCCCACCTCGGCCTCCCAAAGTGCTGGGATTACAGGCATGAGGCACTGTGCCCCTCGGCCTCCCAAAGTGCTGGGATTACAGGCATGAGGCACTGTGCCTGACCCAACCACATCTTCTTAATTGAGCCAGAGGCTGACACTCTGAAGTGATGATGCCCCCGCCTCAAGAGGCCGTGCATGCTTCTGTGCTCGCTCTCATGCCTGCCCTCTCTCTCTCACCCACTCTCTCTCCCTCCAAGCCTGGACTAGCCTGCTAGAGGATGACAGACTATAGCAAAAAGAGCTCATATTCTGCAACCTAGGCTACTTTAAATGAGTTTACAGCTAGTCAACCCTCAAGCATGCAAGAGATGCCAGCCAAGATCAGAACTGGCCAGCTGGCTTGTAGATTTTTTTTTTTTTTGAAATGGAGTCTCTCTCTGTCACCAGGCTGGAGTGCAATGGCATGATCTTGGCTCACTGCAATCTCTGCCTCCCGGGTTTAAGAGATTCTCCTGCCACAGCCTCCCAAGTAGCTGGGACTACAGGCACGTGCCACCATGCTCAGCTAATTTTTGTATTATTAGTAGAGATGGGGTTTCACCATGTTGGCCAGGATGGTCTCAATCTCTTAACCCCGTGATCCGCCTGCCTTGGCCTCCCAAAGTGCTGAGATTACAGGCGTGAGCTACTGCACCTGGCCTGGCTTGTAGATTGACAAACAACAACAAATGCTTATTTTTTTAAAACCACTGAAATTGTATGAAACAGCAATGACTAATTTGTACGTACATTTGGTCTTCAAACATATCAATTTTCTGAACTTTCTTCTGTTCTCTCAGTTCTCACCACGTTCCTGCAGCCTGTATTTCCACATTACCATTCTGCTGGGGATTTTCTGCAAAATTCTTAGCCATGTACTGTGTGAGGTGTAAGGAATAACAATTCTATTTGGTATGTAACATATTCTTCCACATCTCCTAAATCTGGGGTCCCTAATCCCTGGGCCACAAACCGGTATGGTTCCATGGCCTGTTAGGAATTGGGCTGCACAGCAGGAGGTGAGCGGCGAAGGAGTCAGCGAAGCTTCATCTGTATTTACAGTCGCTCCCCATAGCTCACATTATTGCCAGAGCTCCACCTCCTGTCAGATCAGCTGGTAGCATTAGATTCTCACTGGAGCATGAAGCCTACTGTGAACTGCACAAGTGAGGGAGGGATCTAAGTTGCGTGCTCATTATGAGAATCTAATGCCTGGTGATCTGTCACTGTCTCCCATCACCCACAGATGGGAGCATCTGGTTACAGGAAAACAAGCTCAGGTCTCCCACTGATTCTAAATTATAGTGAGTTGTGTAATTATTTCATTATATATTACAATGTAATAATAATAGAAATAAAATGTGCAATAAATGTAATGTCCTTGGATCATCCCAAAACCACCCCCCTAACCAGTCCTTGGAAAAACCGTCTTCCACAAAACAAGTCCCAGGTGCCAAAAAGGTTGGAGACTGCTGCCCCGAATGCTTCTGGAAAGAGCTTTTCACATCTTTCAGTAAATATATATATTTTATAAGATGGGGTCTCACTATATTGCCCAGGGTGGTCTTGGAACTGGGCTCAAGTGATCCTTCCACCTTGGCCTCCCAAAGTGCTGGGATTACAGGTGTGAGCCACCACGCCTGGCCTCTTTCAGTAAATATTTATTCGGCACCCACTGTATGCATGCTGCAATGCTAAGTTCAACAGTAGATGAAAGGATGAGTATGAAACAGCATGCTGGGATAGCACAAGGCATCACAGTGCTTCAAGTACTAGATAACTTTGTACTAAAAATAAGTAATCATGATCAGAATTTGTATGTTCTTCTCTCCCAGAGCAATGCAAAGTTGTTTTGTTTTTAAGGAAACCAAACAGGTTAGACTGCCTTCTAACAAAACTTCCCCTAAATAGGTAATATGTGGAGCACTTTGGTATTGGTGCCAAAAAAGCAAATTTAGCAGTGGGGCACAGTGGCTCATGCCCGTAATCCCAGCACTTTGGAAGGCCAAGGCGCATGGATCACCCAAGGTCAGGAGTTCAAGACCATCCAGCCTGATCAACATGGTGAAACCCTGTCTCTACTAAAAATACAAAAATAAGCTGGGTGTGGTAGTGCCTGCCTATAATCCTAGCTATTTGGGAGGCTGAGGCAGGAGAATTGCTTGATCCTGGGAGGTGTAGGTTGCAGTGATCCGAGATCGTGCCATTGCACTGCAGCCTGGGCAACAAGAACAAAACTCCATCTTTAAAAAAAAAAAAAAAAACAATAACAATAATAAAAATATTAAGCTGGCCAGGCGTGGTGGCTCACTCCTGTAATCCCAGGACTTTAGGAAGCAGAGGCAGGCAGATCACAAGGTCAGGAGCTAGCTGGGCGTGGTGGCTCACGCCTATAATCCCAGTACTTTGAGAGGCCAAGGCGGGTGGATCACCAGAGGTCGGGAGATGGAGACCATCCTGGCTAACACGGTGAAACCCTGTCTCTACTAAAAATACAAAAAAATTAGCCAGGCATGGTGCCACATGCCTGTAATCATGGCTGCTCGGGAGGCTGAGGCAGGAGAATTGTTTGAACCTGGGAGATGGAGGTTGCAGTGAGCTGAGATCACACCATTGCACTCCAGCCTGGGCAACGAGAGCAGAAACTCCATCTCAAAAACAAACAAACAAACAAACTCCAAAGGTCAGGAGTTTGAGACCAGCCTGGCCAATATGGTGAAACCCCATCTCTACTAAAAATACAAAAAAAAAAAAAAATTAGCCGGGCATAGTGGTGCATGCCTGTAGTCCCAGCTACTTGGGAGGCTGAGACAGAAGAATCACTTGAACCTGGGAGGTGGAGTTTGCAATGAGCCAAGATTGTGACATTGCACTCCAGCCTGGATGACAGAGCAAGACTCCGTCTCAAAAAAAAAAAATAAAAATAATAATAATAATATTAAGCCTTCCCATTTATGCACATGGAGTGTCTTTCCATTTGTGTCTTTAATTTATTTCAGCAACATTTTATAGTTTTCAATGCACAAGTCTTTCACATCCTTGGTTAAGTTTATTTCTTAGTACTTTATTATTTTTGATGCTATTGTAAATGAAGTTATTTTTATAACTTTCTTTTCTGATTGTTTATTATTAGTGTATAGAAAAATCAGATTTTTATACGATTTTACATATATTTTTAAAGGTAAACATTGTAGGCCGGGCACGGTGGCTCACGCTTGTAATCCCAGCACTTTGGGAGGCCAAGGCGGGCGGATCACGAGGTCAGGAGATCGAGACCATGGTGAAACCCCGTCTCTACTAAAAATACAAAAAATTAGCCGGGCGTGGTGGCGGGCGCCTGTAGTCCCAGCTACTCGGAGAGGCTGAGGCAGGAGAATGGCGTGAACCCAGGAGGCGGAGCTTGCAGTGAGCCGAGATTGCGCCACTGCACTCCAGCCTGGGCGACAGAGCAAGACTCCGTCTCAAAAAAAAAAAAAAAAAAAGTAAACATTGTATACAAACAATGTTTGGAAAATCTCCAGCATAAAATATCAAATAACAAATATATATTTCAGAACAATTCACTCAGATCCACCTTATATAAATCAATATCTTTATACATGTATACACTACTACTCTGAATAATGAGGTTGTTTTTTTTTTTTAATTTTCCCTCCATATTGGGCCACAATTTACCTGCCTTGGAAAAGGAGATTTCTCAATTTCTATCTCTCTATGCTTCAGATCTTTTCTCCTAGAAAAACATGCTCACTTGCTCTATATATTATATTCTTAGCTAATCTCTCATAATTTGAATCAACCATGGGCCAAAGGCCCATTTGATTTGAAATGTATTTCTCCTTTTATGATAGGGAGACTTTTTGAATAGATTTTTAAAAACAATCAATAGCTGCCTTAAAACAAATGCAAAATCCAATTATAGGGCCACATGAGAAGGGGGCAGTAGAAAGGGAAAGAGGAGAAAGGATGATACTCACTGGGACCAGCTGGATCCTGTGGTGGTATCACCTTCATGTTGGAATAATTCCTGTTGATGAAAGGGTCTGGCTGGGGATTCTCTGGGGCCATTCTGTTCATCGTGGTTTCTGAAATCTGAGATGGAAGGCCTATGAGATAGGGAATGCTGATGAAGAATTCATTCACTGGATAGCAATGTTTTCAAGGAGCCTGGGCTTGCTGTATGACCTCTGGCAAGTGAGGTTAACCCCCAATTCCTCTACCTCAGCTGGAAAATGATTCATATCTTATACCATAGAGAAATACTCTAGCTGTACTTGTCAAAAATGAAACTTTAGAAATAACAAAAGAAATTCTGTGTCAATATCTTCGTGACTCAAAGTAGAGGGATATTTCTTTGATGAGATTGTTGAAGTGCAATCTATACACGAAAAGATAGAGATCAAATGACCACAGATTTCTCATCAGAAACAAAGACAGTTCTTTTAGCACTTCAAAGATTTTGTTCCACTGTCAACTTAGATTCTTTTTTACACCACTTGCCATCACTCCCAATCAACTCAGATTCCATATCCAGGGAAAATATCTTTCAGGAAAGAAGGTGAAATGAAGACATTCTCAGAACTATGAGAATCTGTGGCCAGTAGTCCTGTTCTGTGGAGTATTAAAGAAAGCTCTTCCTAAGAGGGAAAATTGGAACTTCAAGAATAAAGGAAAAGCCACACATATGGTAAATATCTGGTTACATATAATAGGTCTTAAATTTTTAAAAGCTATTTGGAATATATATGAATATTGAAAGCAAAAATTACCATATTGTTTATTGGTTTTGTTTTGTTTACTTTTAATTTTGAACTGATTTCAGATTCACAAGAAATTGCAAAATAATATATATGGTTAAGGTGCTACACACACTTCAGCTAGCCTCCCTCAATGGTGACATCTTGCATGTTATTTTACTTTTTCACTCTTATTCTATAACAAATGTACAGGGGAATAAATTTAGAAGAGCTTATTAATTCATAAACCAATATTTTGCAAATGAACAGTATGTAATGTTACAAAATCCTGCATGGGTAAAAGATCCACTCAAAGTTCAATGTAGAACAATGGATTTTAACGTGACAGAATTTGAAAAGTTCATTCATATGATTTCAAATTTTACATTGCAGGCCGGGCATGGTGGCTCACGCCTGTAATCCCAGCACTTTGGAAGGCTGAGGAGGGTGAATTACTTGAGGTCAGGAGTTCAACACCAGCCTGACCAACATGGTAAAGCCCCATCTCTACTAAGAATATGAAAATTAGCTGGGCGTGGTGGCACGCAACTGTAGTCCCAGCTACTAGGGAGGCTGAGGCAGAAGAATCGCTTGAACCCGGGAGGCAGAGGTTGCAGTGAGCCGAGATCATGCCACTGCACTCCAGCTTAGGCGACAGAGCGAGACTCCGTCTCAAAAAAAAAAAAAAAAAAAAAAAAAAAATTTTCACATTGCAAGTCATCTTTAAGAAACTGCTACTTGTAGGCCGGGCACGGTGGCTCAAGCCTGTAATCCCAGCACTTTGGGAGGCCGAGGCGGGTGGATCACGAGGTCAGGAGATCGAGACCATCCTGGCTAACACGGTGAAACCCCGTCTCTACTAAAAAATACAAAAAAATTAGCCGGGCGTGTTGGCGGGCGCCTGTGGTCCCACCTACTCCGGAGGCTGAGGCAGGAGAATGGCGTGAACCCAGGAGGTGGAGGTTGCGGTAAGCCGAGATCGCGCCACCGCACTCCAGCCTGGGGGACAGAGAAAGACTCCGTCTCAAAAAAAAAAAAAAAAGAAACTGCTACTTGTTGAGTTTGTGTTGTAGTTTCAAAGAATATCCACAATTATTTCAAAGGCTATAAGAATACTCCTTTTTCTAGCATCATATCTGTATGAGGTCAGATTTTCTTCTTACACTTCAACAGAGTAATGCATCAGAAAAGGTGACTGCAAAAGCAGAAGAGAATTCTACCATCTTCCATTAAGCCCTAAAGTACTAAAATGTAAAACAATGCCATTGGTCTCACAATTTTTTTGTGTGTGGAAAATATAGTTAACACATAATGCATTTATCATTTTATTTTGAAAGGAATGAATAAATATATTTTAATCTCAGTTTTCACTTTGAATATGGTAAATATCTAGGTATGTTCTATAGAAACAAAAGTTCTTTGGAGTCCTCAACAATTTTTAAGAATATAAAGAGGTTCTGAGACCAAAATATTTGAACAGCAATAACAACAGATGGCCTAAGGCTTGGCATTTAATTGAAAAGAAATTAAACGTCACTAAGCATCTGTTCTTCAGTACAACCCTAAGAGTAAATAAATGATGCAGTAACATTCAGTAGCAACATTAGGATACTATCAGACATCCAAGTGCTTCATATACATGATTCATGTGATCCTTGACAAACACATGGGGTAATGGACAATTATTATCAACCTCTTAAAGATGAAGAGACATGAGATCTAAAAGTTTGGCCAGGTAGAGGAGAAGCATAGCTGGGAATGAATCAGGTCTTACTGACTCTTGTACACATAGTCTAAACCCTGGCCCACTTTCCTGGGATGGGTATTGAAAGTCTGCAGCTTAAACTAGCATATTAAAGAAACAAAGAAGCAAACGATTCAACTGGTCTACAGTGCTTTCCCTGATTGAGGCTATCAAGAGCATAAGGCAGAATTGCCACTAGCAGAACCACATTTACTCAGCAAATTTTTATTGCCTGCCTCCTACAAATGGGCACTTATGTAGGTCTGTGGATTCTGCAATGAACAAAGTACACAAAAATATTTGCTATAATAGAGTTTACATTCTAATTAAGGATTTCCAAAGGCCTGGCTAACACAGATGGGGAAAGTTTGGGAGCCCTGCAGAACAGACAACCACACTCAGTAAGGAGTCTCACATTCTCTCCCTGATTTTCATGAGGTGAATAGTCAGTCTTTCTGACCTTCCTTCTGTCCCCAACCATCTATATCATGTCCCTCTAATGTGAATGGGCTGAGTGGTTTGCATCCTTTAGTATTGCTCCTTTGATTTTTCAAATCCTCTTTGAGCACTTAAAGCCCCACATTCTGGCTACCCTCCCCGCTCCCTGATGCTTACCTGTCATGAATCCGCTTAGACTAACCATTTTCAGTCCTACGTGGTGTGTCTCTCTCCGGAAATGCAGTTTCCTTAGTGTGTCTTCATGCAGAAGACCCTGTATTTAAATGTAATTTTTATACAATCAGTCCTCCTCCTGCCCTTGCACCACCCAGACACACCCTGATGTCCCACCCTTCATTCATTCATTTGTTCATTCAATAAAAGTATGCTTAGAGCATAGTGTAACTGTTGCTGAAAATAGTCATTATTCTTTTTTTATACTCAAACTTCCTACCTTTGACAACCCTTCAAGGCAGCTCCTGTGCTTTTTGATGCAACCACCTTTTTACCTTTACACTTGCGTTGTTCAAAGTTTTAGGTGTAAAATTCCTCTAGGCATGGTAACACATGCCTGTGGTCTGAGGTACTCGGAAGGCTGAGGTGGAAGGATCACTTGGGCCTGGGAAGTTGAGGCTACAGTCAGCCCTAATTGCACCAGTCTACTCCAGTCTGGGCAACCGAGCGAGACAGCAAGACCCTATCTCAAAAAAATAAAAGTAAAGTTTTAGGAGTGTATCTTTAAAATAGTGATCCAATCTGACAATTTTCATATGCAATAATCCATTTATGTTTGATAGGATAAGAACAGAGTAATCCCACCTTATCCACAGTTTTGCTTTTTGTGGTTTCAGTCAATTGCCATCCAAAAATATTAAAGGGAAACTTCCATAAATAAAAAATGTGTAAGTTTTCATTTCTTTTCTTTTCTTTTTTAGACGGAGTTTCACTCTTGTTGTCCAGGCTGGAGTGCAATGGCATGATCTCAGCTCACTGCAATATCCACCTCACCGGTTCAAGTGATTCTCCTGCCTCAGCCTCCCACGTAGCTAGGATTAGAGTCGTGTGCAACCACACCAGCTAATTTTGTATTTTTTTAGTAGAGACGGGGTTTCACCATGTTGATCAGGCTGTCTTGAACTTCTGACCTCAAGTGATCCACCCGCCTTGGCCTCCCAGAGTGCTGGGATTACAGGCGTAAGCCACCATGCCCAGCCCTTTTTTTTTTAATGCTCAAATTTTAAATTGGCTGTACTGCTCCGCCCAGGATGTGAATCATCCCTTTGTCCGTGTATCCATGCTGTATAAGCTACCTGGCCTATACAATGTGGTCGTATAGGAAGAAACCGAGGATCCTGGAATGTATCCGCATGGATAATGGGGGGATCACTACTTATTTCTACCTAATTTCTTACAATCTTTGTGTGTTTTTAACTTTTCCAGCCTTCTGTTAGAATGGTTGCATTTTATTTTCTCCCCCTCTCAAATGGTGTGTCAGTTATATGCAAGATTTAAAGTTACATTATTTTTATTTATTTATTCTTTGTTTAGAGATGGTATTCACTCTGTCACCCAAGCTGGACTGCAGTGGTGCCATCATGGCTTACTGTAGCCTTGACCTCCTGGGCTAAAATGATTCTTTCACTTCAGCCTCCCCAGTAGCTGGAACTACAGGTATGCACCACCACCCCCAGCTAATTAAAAAAAAAAAAATTTGTAGAGATGGGATGTTGCTAGGTTGCCCAGGCTGGTCTAGAACTCCTGGGCCCAAGTGATCCTCCTGTCTTGGCCCCCCAAAATGCTGGGATTACAGGCATGAATCACTATGTCCAGCCTAAGTTTGCTTTTATGTTCCTAAAAGTGGTCATTATTATTTTTGTCATAAATATTTATTTAGATTTAACCATATGTTTATCAAGTGCTTTGATCATCATCGCTTCTTTCATCCTCTTTCTTTTGGGCACAGTTTTATTTTTTCTGATGTAGAATCAAAAATAGTTCTTTTAATTGTAAACATTTTTTTTTTTTTTTTTTTTGAGACGGAGTCTTTCTCTGTCCCCCAGGCTGGAGTGCAGTGGCGCGATCTCGGCTCACCGCAACCTCCACCTCCTGGGTTCACGCCATTCTCCTGCCTCAGCCTCCCGAGTAGCTGGGAATACAGGCGCCCGCCAACACGCCCAGCTAATTTTTTGTGTTTTTAGTAGAGACGGGGTTTCACCGTGTTAGCCAGGATGGTCTCGATCTCCTGACCTCGTGATCCGCCCGCCTCAGCCTCCCAAAGTGCTGGGATTACAGGCTTGAGCCACCGCGCCCGGCTTAATTGTAAACATTTTCAAACTTTCTTTGTCTAAAATGTCTTTATTACATTATCATT
Source organism: Hylobates moloch (assembly GCF_009828535.3). NCBI lineage: Eukaryota > Metazoa > Chordata > Mammalia > Primates > Hylobatidae > Hylobates > Hylobates moloch. Next base: position 40,145,755 of record NW_026652279.1, read on the forward strand.
CTTGCATAATAGATTAAATGAGTATAGAAGCCATTTATTTGAGAAGTCTGCTAACATCCAAACTTTTATTCCTTTGCAGGTAATTGTTCTCTACTCTCTAGTTGCTTTTATTTTATTTTATTTTTCTAAGATGGAGTCTTGCTCTGTCACCCAGGCTGGAGTGCAGTGGCACAATCTCAGCTCACTGCAACCTCTGCCTCCCAGGTTCAAGCAATTCTCCTGCCTCAGCCTCCTAACTAGCTGAGATTACAGGCGCGAGCCACCACGCCCCAGCTATCTCTCTCTCTCTCTCTCTCTATATATATATATATCTCTATGTCTATATATCTATATATCTATATCTATATCTATATATATGTATTTTTTGTATTTTTTTAGTAGAGACGGGGTTTTACCATGTTGGCCAGGCTGGCCTCAAACTACTGATCTCGTGATCCGCCTGCCACGGCCTCCTAAAGTGCTGAGATTACAGGCATGAGCCACTGTGCCCAGCCTCTAGTTGCTTTTAAAAGATGTGTGCAGGCTGGGCGCGGTGGCTCGCGCTTGTAATCCCAGCACTTTGGGAGGCCGAGGCGGGCGGATCACGAGGTCAGGAGATCGAGACCACGGTGAAACCCCGTCTCTACTAAAAATACCAAAAATTAGCCGGGCGTGGTGGCGGGCGCCTGTAGTCCCAGCTACTCGGAGAGGCTGAGGCAGGAGAATGGCGTGAACCCGGGAGGCGGAGCTTGCAGTGAGCCGAGATTGCGCCACTGCACTCCAGCCTGGGCGACAGAGCGAGACTCCGTCTCAAAAAAAATAAAAAAATAAAAAAAATAAAAAAAATGTGTGCTTTGTCCAGAGTGTCTCAGCCTCTTGAATAGCTGGAAGGCATACAGGCGCCTGCCACCATGCCCAGATAATTTTAGTATTTTTAGTAGAGACAGGGTTTCAGCATGTTGGTCAGGCTGGTCTCAAACTCCTGACCTCAAGTGATCCTCCCATCTTGGCCTCCCAAACTGTTGGAATTACAGGCGTGAGCCACCGTGCCCAGGCTCTCCTGAACTTTCAGAGCTGCAGCTTGTTTAGCCATAATGCCAGAGTCTGGTATGTATCTTTTATCATTGTAGCTGATACTTTTTTCTTGACGTTTAATTTTGTTTTTTTCTGTAGTACTGTGCCCACTCAGCCCTGCCACCATCTCCCTCAAAATGACTGAAGTCTTACTTATTCATCTGTTTTTTAAATTTATTCATTCATTGATGACTTATTTATTGAGCACCTACTGGTAACAAGCACTATTCTGGGAATAAGCAGGGTGGAAGGGGTCTCCAATTATGACTACAACACAGTTGTCTCTTGCTTCCCACTTTGGTAGTACTATCAGCTTGCTAGCCTACACTTCTCTGGACCAGGGAGGGGGCTCTGACCCTTGATCCTTCCTGCTGCTCTGCCAGCTGGCCCAGAGGGCACAAGTCTTAGACTAATGTATCAGATCTAGAAACAAAACATGAAAGCTATTGGTCTGCATCCTACCAAAGAAAGAAGATTCACTCTTATTGCCCAGGCTGGAGTGCAATAGCGTGATCTAGGCCCACTGCAACCTCCCGGTTCAAGCGATTCTTCTGCCTCAGCCTCCCTAGTAGCTGGGACTATAGGCGCCTGCCAACACGCCTGGCTAATTTTTGTATTTTTAGTAGAGATGGGGTTTACCATGTTGACCAGGCTGGTCTTGAACTCCCGACCTCAGGTGATCTGCCCGCCTCAGTCTCCCAAAGTGCTGGGAATTACAGGCGTGAGCCACCATGCCCAGCAATGCCTAAATCTTTTGGCATTAAAAGATTTAGTCATTTTTGGCTGGGCATGGTAGCTCACGCCTGTAATCCCAGCACTTTGGGAGGCTGAGGTGGGTGGATCACGAGGTCAGGAGATTGACACCATCCTGGCCAACATGGTGAAACCCCATCTCTACTAAATACAAAAAAATTAGCAGGGCGTGGTGGCGGGCGCCTATAGTCCCAGCTACTCAGGAGGCTGAGGCAGGGGAATCGCTTGAACCCGGGAGGCCGAGGTTGCAGTGAGCCGAGATTGCGCTACTGCACTCCAGCCTGGTGACAAAGCGAGACTCTGTCTCAAAAAACAAACAAACAAACAAATAAATAAATAAATAAAGATGTAGGCATTAAAGGATCAATCCAGAAAATGGGACAATAATTGACAGATGTTGCAGAAAGAGCTAACACAGTAGCTACAGAGAAACCTCACAATTTAACCAAATATCTCTCTCAAAATCTCTGTCTTATTCTTTTCAGCAGTATCTCACTCCTTTTTTTTTTTTTTTTTTAAGAGACAGGTCTCCCCTGAAGACACTGCTGGCGTGATCATAGCTCACTGCAGCCTCAAACTCCAGTGCTCAAGTAATCCTCAAGTAAGCCTCTCGAGTAGCTGGGACTACAGATGCACGGCACCACACCAATTATTATTATTATTATTTTGTAGAGATGGGATTTCCCTATGTTGCTTAGGCTTTGCTTCAAGAGATCCTCCCAGGCCGGGCACGGTGGCTCATGCCTGTAATCCCAGTACTTTAGGAGACCGAGGCGTGTGGATCACCTGAGGTTGGGTTTCAAGACCAGCCTGGCCAACATGACAAAACCCCATCTCTACTAAAAATATGAAAATTAGCCAGGCCCAGTGGTGTGCACCTGTAGTCCCAGCTAATACTACTCGGGAGGCGGAGGTGGGAGAATCGCTTGAACCAGGGAGGCAGAGGTTGCAGTGAGCCAAGATGGGGCCACTGAACTCCAGCCTGGGCAACGGACTGAGACTCCATGTCAAAAAAGAAAAGAGAGAGATGATCCTCCCACCTCAGCCACCCAAAGTGCTGGGATTATAGGCATGAGCCATCGTGTCCAGCCAACTTTCATTTATTTATGCATTTTTGAGACAGGATCTTGCTCTGTTGACCAGGTTGGAGTGCAGTGGCATGATCATAGCTCACTGCAGCCTTGACCTCCCAGACTCAAATGATCCTCCCACTCTAGACTCCAGAGTTGCCGGGACCATAGGTGTGAACCACTGTGCCCAGCCCCTCAGCCAACTTTTTAAATGTCTCTTGGTTATCTATGCCTACCAAATTCTCTTATTCCTGTCAGTCTGTTGCGCTCCTATCCATCTCCTCCTTCCTCCTTCCCTCCCTTTCTCCTCTATTTCTCCTCTTTTACCCTTCTTCTCTCTAAATCTGTTTCAAAACTCAATTTCTCAGCCAGGCACGGTGGCTCATGCCTGTAATCCCAGCACTTGCGGAGGCCGAGGCGGGTGAATCACTTGAGATCAGGAGTTCCAGACAAGGCTGGCCAACATGTTGAAACTCCATCTCTACTAAAAATATAAAAATTAGCTGGGCACAGGGGTGCATGCCTGTAATCCTAGCTACTCGGGAGGCTGAGGCGGGAGGATTGCTTGAGGCTGGGAGGCAGAGGTTGCAGTAAGCTGAGATTGAGCCACTGCACTCCAGCTTGGGTGAGAGAGCAAGACTCCATTTCAAAGAAAAAAAAAAAAAGAAAATATACTGAAACAAAAAGGCCAATAAAGAAAAACCAAAATTAAAGAGAGAAGGAAGCAAACTATTAACAGGGGTTCTTAAGGGATTGGGATTCCCTTGAACAGACGCATTGTTCATTATTTTCATTTTTTTTATAAGAATGAGAAAAAGGCTGGGTGCAGTGGCTCACACCTATAATCCCAACAATTTGGGAGTCCGAGGCAGGAGAATCACTTGAGCCCAGGAATTTGAGACTAGCCTGTGCAACATAGCCAGACCCTGTCTCTATTTAATTATTTTTTAAATGAGAAAAAAATGAAAATTTAAAATAAATCAGATTTGCTGAGCTCTTTCTCCATCTCTTCCCCATTTTCAGTCAGCCTGTTTATGTGCTGAGCTTTACCTTGAGTGGACCTAGGGTAGGGACAAGCCCAGCTTTGCCCTCAGGTAGCTCCTCCTTTCTTTTCTCTACCCTTCTGTTTTCCTAACTGATGGGAAATGCAGATTCCTTTCTTGCAGATAGAAGCCAGTCTGTGAAGAGATAAGACTGTAGGAGTGCCCGTAGCACGAAGGGGAGAGAATGCCCTAGGTGAGAGCACCCCAGATGACAGCAAAGATTCCCAGCTTCAGAAATGAGCCAGGAGAGAACTGTCAGCAGAGGTAGAAGCCCATGGCTTGTGTTGAAAGGGAGGGAAATTGTCTGGAAGGAGCCTTAGGGGCCTGCTCTTAATCTCCACTCCCACCCTGAGGGAAGATCCTGTGCATCTATGTGGCATAGATTATGGTTGTTGGGGATATTGTGTCTTCATTCCAGTAAATCCATTTATTCATCCTAAAAGACTGGTGCCCTTGGGACAAGACCCTTATTCCAGGAGCTGGTCTTGTTTCTGAAAGTCTGATTGGCTCATTCTTCCTTATCCCCAGGTTGCTTCTTCTCCAGCTCGCCCTCCTCTGAGCTTGGCAGGGCCTAAGACTCCTCCCTAACTCCTGCCTGCCAGTGTCCTTGTTCAAACGTGAAGAGCTAAAAGAAGGCAAAGATGTAAATAAAACTTTGGCAGTTCCCCCAGAAGTAAAAGTATCTGCAAGATGAGGAGAAGGACAGAAAAGGAAGGATAAGGAGAGTGAGAAAATGTAGAAAACAGTGCGAATGGGCCCTGGAGCCAGAATATATGCATCTAGGCTCCCCTATTTACTAGATGTGTGGCCTTGGGCATGTTTTTGTTTTTTGTTTGTATTTATTTATTTATTTATTTATTTTTTTTTTGAGAAGGAGTTTTCGCTCTTGTCGCCCAGGCTGGAGTGCAATGGTGCAATCTCGGCTCACCACAATCTCCGCCTCCTGGGTTCAAGCGATTCTCCTGCCTCAGCCTCCCGAGTAACTGGGATTACAAGCACGTGCCTCCACGCCCGATTAATTTTTTTTGTATTTTTAGTAGAGATGAGGTTTCTCCATGTTGGTCAGGCTGGTCTCGAACTCCTGACCTCAGGTGATCCACCCACCTCGGCCTCCCAAAGTGCTAGGATTACAGGCGTGAGCCACCGCGCCCGGCTTATTTATTTATTTTTGAGACAGAGTCTTGCTCTGTCGCCCAGGCTGGAGTGCAGTGGCACAATCTGGGCTCACTGCAAGCTCCGCCTCCCGGCTTCACGCCATTCTCCTGCCTCAGCCTCCTGAGTAGCTGGGACTAGCGCCCACCACCGTGCCCCACTAATGTTTTGCATTTTTAGTAGAGACGGAGTTTCACCATGTTAACCAGGATGGTCTCAATCTCCTGACCTCGTGATCCGCCTGTCTAGGCCTCCCAAAGTGCCGGGATAACAGGCGTGAGCCACCACGCCCGGCCAACCTTGGGCGTGTTACCTAACCTTTTGGGGTTGTTCTGAGGTTGTCAATCCAAGTAACAAATGGAAAGAGGCCCTCTAAAAGGAAAAGATATAAATCTGGGAATAGAGCATTGCAAAGGGAGTACACATGCCATAATAAATTATGGGCATATTCAGGGAGGTAGAGGAAGACAAAGGTGTTTAAAGGAAAAAATGAAGAGAATTACATAATTATTTTGAAACAATTATCCCCGGCTACAAAAATCAATAACAAGGATGATGCCAGTCCGAGGTTGGACAGGCAATTGCTAGGCAGATGTCCTTGCAGAAGTATCTTTTGTGTAAGATTGCGATGGCCTCTGTGTAAGGTTGTATTTTTGGCAGAATCTTTTGTGATAGTTTTTGTTATCAGGCATATGAGCATGAGCACCTTCTATTCATGGCCTTCCCCAGCTCTTTTCGTCACGATTTTTGTTTTTGTTTTTAACATTAATGACACCATTTTGGTTCTGATTACTTTCACAAGGTTAAAGTGATTAATATCACTGGAGCAATCAGAACATTAAATCATCTGTGATATTGTGATTTACAGTAAAATATATATGCACATGTATATTTCCTGGCACAGAGCTCCGGAAAGTCAGAATCTCTGGAGTGATAAGCGTGTGTTTTGTATGTCAACACAATGACTGGTAGCTGGCAGCCCCTAGGTAGCTTCAGTGTGGGGCTGGTCACCAGAAAGACCAAGGCGTGATTAGAGGATTGGGGCTTTCAGCCCCACCCTCCAATCTTCAAGGAGAGGACAGAAGGCTAAAGGTTAAGATGGTCACTAATGGCCAATAATCTAGTCAATCATGCTTACATAATGAAACCTCCATAAAAACCCAAGAGGACAGGGTTTAGAAGAGCGTCTGGATAGCTGAACATGATGAAGTTCCTGAAGGGTGGTGAGCCCAGAGCAGGCATGGAAGCTCTGCACCCCTTCCCACAAACCTTGCCGTAGGTATCCCTTCATCTGGTTCTTCAGTGTCTTTTATTATATCCTTTATTAATAAACCAGTAAACATAAGTAAAGTGTTTACCAGGTGCAGTGGTGCATGCCTGTAATCCCAACACTTTGACAGACCGAGGTGGGAGGATCACTTGAGGCTAGGGGTTTGAGCCCAGTCTGGATAACATAGTGAGACTCCATCTCTACAAAAAAATAAAAAAATATTAGCTGGGCAAGGTGGCACATGCCTGCAGTCCCAGCTACTCAGGAGCTGAGGTGGGAGGATCCCTTGAGCCCAGGAGGTTGAGGCTGCAGTGAGCTAGGATTGCACCACTGCACTCCAGACTAGGCAACAGAATGAACCCTGTCTCAAAAACAAAACAAAAACATGTTTCTCCGAGTTCTGTGAGCCACTCAAGCAAATTAATTATACCCAAAGACGGGGTTGTGGGAACCCAAATTTATAGCCAGTTGGTCAGAGCATAGACCATAACCTGTGCTTGCAACAGGCATCTGAAGTGGGGACAGACTTGTGGGACTGAGCTCTTGACCTGCCGGATCAGATGCTATTTCCTGGTAGGTAATGTCAGAATTGAACTCAATTGGAGGACACTCAGCTGGTGCCCACTGGAGAATCTGCTGCAGAATTGGTTGCTGCTGGGGAGAAATCCCCACATACATTTTGGTGACCCCAGGTGAGGTAGTCTTTCTTTTTTTTTTTTTTTTTTTTGAGACGGAGTCTCGCTCTGTTGCCCAGGGTGGAGTGCAGTGACGCGATCTTGGCTCACTGCAAGCTCCACCTCCCCGGTTCAAGGGATTCCCCTGCCTCAGCCTCCTGAGTAGCTGGGACTACAGGCACCCACAATGAAACCCAGCTAATTTTTTTGTATTTTTAGTAGAGACAGGGTTTCACCGTGTTAGCCAGGATAGTCTTGATCTCCTGACCTTGTGATCCACCGGCCTCGGCCTCCCAAAGTGCTGGGATTACAGGCATGAGCCACCGCGCCCGGCGAAGTGGTCTTATATTGAGAGTTAGGGTAGGAAAAGACCAAAGTGGGATTTTTTCTATACTTTTAGACTCCCTAATAATAAGCACTCTGTACCCCAGGAAGACAATAAGTCTGGAGGGAGGCAGACATAAAATAATTAACAAGAGCTCTTGTTTGTTTAGTAATTGATTGCTTGGGCGATAATGTACATTCACTTGTGATGTGCCAGGTCCTGGGTTATGCATTCTATTTGTATTTAACTCTCATGTCAAACTTCTGAAATAGATTATTTATATATATATATATATATATATATTTTTTTTTTTTTTTTTTTTTTTTTTGAGACGGAGTCTAGCCCTGTCGCCCAGGCTGGAGTGCAATGGCGTGATCTTGGCTCACTGCAACTTCTGCCTCCTGGGTTCAAGCAATTCTCCTGCCTCAGCCTCCCAAGTAGCTGGGACTACAGGCACGTGCCACCATGCCTGGGTAATTTTTTGCATCTTTAGTAGAGATGGGGTTTCACCATGTTGGCCAGTCTGGTCTCGAACTCCTGACCTCATGATCCACCCACCTTGGCCTCCCAAAGTGCTGGGATTACAGGCGTGAACCACCACGCCAGGCTAGATTATGTTCTTATCAGTAAGAAAAAGTGGGGCTTATATGGATACGACAGTGTGCCCAAGGTTATACTCAGGAGGTGGCAGAGCCAGGTTCTAATTCAAGACTTTTCTGACTCCAAAGGCTTTTCTCACAACCACCACTCTATATATAGAGATGAGTCACAAAAATTAGAAATGTGAAAGAAGGAAAAAATTCAATGAGATTCAGAGATAGAAAAACAAAGTCAGAGGAAGAGAAGGAGAAAATAGGAGGAGGGAGAGACAGCAAAATAGCTGGAGGGAAAGAAATTGAAACCCTTGAAGACAGAGGCAGAGAGAGAAAGAGATTTTTATTTTATTTTATTTTATTTATTTATTTATTTATTTACTTATTTATTTATTTATTCATTTATTTATTTATGTTTTTGAGATGGACTCTCGCTGTGTTGCCCAGGCTGGAGTGCAGTGGTGCGATCTTGGCTCACTGCAAGCTCTGCCTCCCAGGTTCATGCCATTCTCCTGCCTCAGCCTCCCGAGTAGCTGGGACTACAGTCGTCCACCACCAAGCCTGGCTAATTTTTTTTGTATTTTTAGTAGAGACGGGGTTTCACCATGTTAGCCAGGATGATCTCCATCTCCTGACCTCGTGATCTGCCCATCTTGGCCTCCCAAAGTGCTGGGATTACAGGCGTGAGCCACCGCGCCTGGCCAAGAAAGAGATTTTTAAAAACATCTGGAAAAGAGACAGAGGCAGAGAGGCAGAGTTGACAAAGATGGAGACAAGATGAGACAGAAAAAGAAAGCACATGACTGAAATCTTTTTTATATTTGTTTTTTGGAGACAGGGTCTCACTCTGTTGCCCAGGCTGCAGTGCAATGGCATGATCATAGCTCACTGCAGCCTTGACCTCCTAAGCCCCCAAGCAATCCTCTAGCCTCAGCCTCCTGAGTAGCTGGGAGTATGAGTGTGCACCAACATGCCCGGCTCCTTTTTTTTTTTTTTTGGAGACAGAGTCTCACTCCATCACCCAGGCTGGAGTGGAGTGCAATGGTGCAATCTCGGCTCACTGCAAACTCCACCTCCTGGGCTGAAGCAATCCTCCCACCTCGGCCTCCTGAGTAGCTAGGATCACAGGCGCGGGTCACCACTCCTGGATAATTTTTGTATTTTTAGTAGAGATGGCGTTTCGCCATGTTGCTCAGGCTGGTCTGAAACTCCTGGGCTCAAGCAATCTACCTGCCTCAGCCTCCCAAAGTGCTAGGCTTACAGGTGTGAGCCACTGGAAATACAATTCTTGACCTTTGCCTCATTCTTCCTTCATTGGTGAAAGCCTCTTTCAAGGGTGTGGTGGTGCATGCCTGTAGTCCAGCTACTTGGGAGGATGAGGCAGGAAGATCACTGGAGCCTGGGCATTACAGGCTACAGTGTGCTGATTGTGCTTGTGAAAAGCCACTGCAGTCCAGCCTGGACAACACAGTGGGGCCTTGTCTCAAAAAAAAAAAAAAAAAAAAAAAAAAAGTCTTCTTCAAGGTTTTCATAGCTATTCCCTCTCTCATTCCAGGAGGAAGAAAAAGGACAAATCAGACTAAGGAAATCAGGGCACAGATATCAAACTCCAAGAGATTCAAAGTTTAGGAGTCATTCTCAAATGCTCACAACTGTTGTCTCTAATATGAGTGGTTAATATTTATATCTCAGGGAACATAGCACACTCAGTAAAGCCTTCCTCAGACTAAACCTCTCTTTTTCCAAGTCAAAGAACAAAAGTGAAAAACTTTAGAAAACGTAGTCAGATGGTTTGAAATTGAGATTTGCAAAAGGGGAGACTGGGTCTCATTCATTCATCACTGTATCCCAGAGCCCAGCAATGTGTCTGACATAGTGGTCACTCACTCATTCCACAAATATCTGTGAGTGTCTGCTATGTGTCATACATTGTACTAAGTGCTGGAGATAAGACACAGAAGGCAAAGTTCCTGCCTTCATGGAACTTACTTTCTGGTGAGGAAGTCTATAAAAATGTAAATAAATGCAAATGGCCAGGTGTGGTGGCTCATGCCTGTAATCCCAGCACTTTGGGAGGCCCAGGCAGGTGGACTGCTTGAGGCCAGGAGTTCAAGACCAGCTAGGCCAACATGGTGAAAAAAACGTGTCTACTACAAATACAAAAATTAGCTGGGCGTGGTGGTGCATGCCTGTAATCCCCGCTGCTTGGGAGGCTGAGGTGGAAGAATTGCTTGAACCCGGGAAGGGGAGGTTGCAGTTAGCAGAGACTGTGCTACTGTACTCCAGCCTGGATGACAGAGCAAGATTCTGTCTCAAAAAAAAAAAAAAAAAAATAAAAATGTAAACAAATAATACATTACAGAGACTTATAAGTGTTATGAAGAATATAAAGCAGAAGAAGAGAAAAGAGCTGAGCCAATGGGGGATATTTAGAAAGGGTGGTCAAGGAAGGCCTCACTGAGAAGATAACTTTTAAAGCAGAATATCTGTGGAATAGTTGCATTAATTAATGTAATCTTTTTCTTTTTTTCTTTCTCATTTGTAAAAGAAATGGGTGGGCCTTGATCAACTACAATTTTGATTGTGACAAAATATTTTAGGAAAACCCTAAAATCAATGTTTAAAGTTGATCTTCCATAACTAAGTGAGCAGAAACCCTCAAGTCCAAACAGTTTCCTGAAAATTTTTCTTAAAGGACACAAGATAGTCTATGGGAAGAGGAAATGCCAAGATCCCGGCTGCTAGGAATATCTTTTTCCCAAGGAGGAAGAAATTAACAAATGGGGCATGGCCGGGCGCGGTGGCTCAAGCCTGTAATCCCAGCACTTTGGGAGGCCGAGGCGGGTGGATCACGAGGTCAGGAGATCGAGACCATCCTGGCTAACATGGTGAAACCCCGTCTCTACTAAACGAGGCGCTGCGGTGACCGAGGCAGGAGCTGAACAGGAGGTGATGGATCCCACCCACTCACCTGGGAATAAACAAAAAAAAAAAAAAAATGCCTGTAATCTCAGCACTTTGGGAGGCCGAGATGGGGAAATCACCTGATGTCAGGAGTTCGAGGCCAGCCTGGCCAACATGATGAAACCCTGTCTCTACTAAAAAATACAAAAAAAAATTAGCCGGCCATGGTGGCAGGTACCTGTAATCCCAGCTACTGGGGAGGCTGAGGCAAGATAATTGCTTGAATCCAGGAGTCAGAGGTTGCACTGAGCCAAGATCACACCACTGCACTCTAGCCTGGGCAACAGAGCAAGACTCTATCAAAAAAAAAAAAGAAAGAAAGAAAGAAAGAAAGAGAGAAAGAAAGAAAGAAATTAAGAAATGGGGATAATAGATTGGGAAAGGCTAATGTATTTCTAATTAGAAATCTGGAAGTGAGAGACAATATATTTCAGCAGTGATACAGTTTGGGTATTTGTCCCCACCCAAACCTCATGTTGAATTGTAATCCCCAGTGTTGGAGGTGGGGTCTGGTGGGAGGTTTGGATCATGGGGGCGGATACTTCATGAATGGCTTGGGCCATCCTCTTGGTGATAAGTGAGCTCTCAGACTCTGAGTTTATACAAGACCTGATCGTTTAAAGTGTGTCACACCCCCACCCCCACCCATGCACTCTCTCTCTTGCTTGCTCCTTTCTCCATGTGAGGTGCTTGCTCCCCCTTTGCCTTCCACTGTGATTATAAGCTTTCTGAGGCCTCCCTAGAAGTTGAGTAGATGCTGGCACTATGCTTCTTGTAAAGCCTGCAGAACCGTGAGCCAATTAAACTTCTTTCTTTTATAAATTACTCAGTCTCAGGTCTCTCTTTCCGTCCTTCCCTCCCTCCCTCCCTCCCTTCCTTCCTCTCTCTTTTTCTTTCTTTCCCTCTTTCTTTCTTTCTTTTCTTTCTTTCTTTCTCTCTTTCTTTCCTTTCTCCTTCCTTCCTTCCTTCCTTCCTTCATCTTTCTTTCTTTCTTTCCTTCTTTCTTTCTCTCTCTCTCTCTTCTTTCTTTCTTTCATGGAGTTTCATTCACTCTTTCACCCAGGCTGGAGTGAAGTGGCTTGATCTCCGCACACTGCAACTTCTGCCCCAGGGTTCAAGAGATTCTTCTGCCTCAGTCTCCTGAGTAGCTGGAATTACAGGCATGTGTCACCATGCCCAACAAATTTTTGTATTTTTAGTAGAGACGGGGTTTCGCCATGTTGGTCAGGCTCATCTGGAACTCCTGACCCTTAGTGATCCACCCACCTCAGCCTCCCAAAGTGCTGGGATTACAGGCGTGAGCCACCGCATCTGGCCTTGTTTTGTTCGTTTGTTTGTTTTTTAGATGGAGTCTTGCTCTATTGGCCAGGCCAGAGTGCAGTGGCACAATCTTGGCTTGGCTGGAGTGCAGTGGCGTGATCTCGGCTCACTGCAACCTCTGCCTCCTGGCTTCAAGCGATTCTCCTGTCTCAGCCTCCCGAGTAGCTGAGATCACAGGCTACAGGCGCACAGCCACCACGACCAGCTAATTTTTGTATTTTTAGTAGAGACGGGATTTCACCATGTTGGCCAGGCTGGTCTTGAACTCCTGAACTCAAGTGATCCGCCCGCCTCAGCCTCCCAAAGTGCTAAGTCACTGCTCTCAGCCTTAATTTTTTTTTTTTTTAATATAGAGACAAGAAGAGGAGCTTTCATTATTCTCTGAATGTCCCACTCGACTCTCCCTCCAATTTCTCTGATTTAGACTGGGTCTCTAAGAATGCTCTGGACAGGAGAACTTGAGCATTTTTCTACAGGAGACCAGGACAGGGACAGAAAGCTACTGGCAAGAGGGAGCACAGGGTGTGGCAGAGAACAGTGAGAATGGCAGAAGATAGTTGGGAGGAGTGAGATGTGTTCTGGTCTGAGCAAGAGGCGAGGAGCACAATAAGATGGAAGAGCTGAGGTACCAAAGGAAAGCAGAAGATGCCCACCCTTTGCAGTGAATTTTACACAGAGAAAATAATATATATCTTTTACAAATTAAAGTATAAAATAGAGTAGGTAACATAAAAGAGTCTGAGGCAATGGAATTACAATACAAATTGCTTCTGTCTATTTTCTCTTATTGTGTTCCAAACCCTGTGCAAGTGCCTGTAAGTGCATGATCTTATGGAGTGTGTGAGGTAAGTACATTACTCCCACTTTGCTGATGAGATAATTGAAGCTTAGAGAGCTGAAGTGAGTTGAGATTAGCTTTGTCCACCTTGACATCACAGAAACACATTTAGAAAAATGGAAGGAGTAAAAGAGGAGAACCAGAGATGGTCAAAGTGGAAACAGGTAGCAGGGGAGAGAGAGGAGGGATGGGAGATAAATGCATAAATAGCATTAACCATAAGAGAAAAGATAGATAAATTCAGCACCATAAATATCAAGAACATGGTCTCAGCTGCAGACTAGCTTCAGTCTCACTTCAGGAGGAAGCTCTAGCACAAATCTGCAGCATTGATAGTAGTTAGGCCCTGGCCAAAAGGGTAGATGGTGGTGCATAGGCCACACAAAGACAGCTTCTGTTTGTCCCTGAGATATTCCTCCGAGGAGGGGGCAGCTGTGAGTTATTAACCAACACGGCAGCCAGGGGTTGGGTTAATCACCCAGTAAAAGTCCCTGAGATATCCTCTGAGGAGGGGGCAGCTGTGAGTTATCAGCCAACACAGCAGCCAGGGGTTCCGTCAAACAACCAGTAAAAGGGATCTGGGGAAGGGCAGTATCATACACTGTAAATGTCTGTTTGTAAAAAGACGGTTGAAAGGCCAAAAGGTGAGAATTCTCTTCTGGGACGATGAAGTAGACATGCTTTCCCCTGTTCCTCCTGAGAAGTGGAACTAAAAGCCCTGACCATTATATGTAAACAAACTTATGAAGATTCCGAAGGCAGACCAGGCAAGGACCTGGGGAACCAAAAAACTAAACTTTTGTGAATCGCTTGGGTTTTGTTTTTGTTTCTTTTGTTTTATATATTCTAAACTGGACACTGGAGAGGCCAGCAACCTGGAAATGCCAGTGAACGCAAACCAAAACCAAAAACAAAACAACACAACAACAACAACAACAACAACAAAAAGTCACAAGAAAATCCTGTATTCTCTAGTCCAGGGACAAAGGAAGGTCAGCCAAGCAAGACAGACAAGACAGAAAACATTTTTTTTTTTTTTTTTTTTGAGATGAAGTCTCACTCTGTCACCCACGCTGGAGTGCAGTGGTGCGATCTTGGCCCACTGCAACCTCTGCCTCCTGAGTTCAAGTGATTCTCCTGCCTCAGCCTCCAGAGTAACTGGGATTACAGGCACACACGACTATGCCTGGCTAATTTTGTATTTTTTGTAGAGATAGGGTTTCACCATGTTGGCCAGGCTGGTCTCAAACTTCTGACCTCAAGTGATCCACCCGCCTCGGCCTCCCAAAATGCTGAGATTACAGGGATGAGCCACTGCCCCCAGCCAACAATACATTTCAGTTGTTTATAAATTATGCAGTCAAAGGAATTTCACTATAGCAGCCAAACTAAGACAGGACTATGTATGAATCTGGAAGTTATGGGTTTGTGTTCTTACATATTCAAGGAATTTAGTCTTTTTATTGGGATTCATTGTTTAATTTTACTACCTTCAAGTTGGCTTTCTGATGTTTTAACCTAGACTTTTGAAGTTATTTCAATTGTGCTTTCATCTGCATCCACAAGTAAGCTATTTCAACTAGTTCTTTGAGGCATTGTGGAAAAATAGGTCTTTGTCAGAGTTCCTTGTTAATTTAAGCCTCTTATTAAAACTTTCTCACTGAAACCACCTGAATTCAAGTCAGCTTCATCCCTTGGGTACACTGGTGGTTTTCTTTTCTTTTCTTTTTTTTTTGAGACAGAGTCTCACTCTGTCACCCAGGGTGGAGTGCAGTGGCGTGATCTCAGCTTACTGCAACCTCTGACTCCTGGGTTCAAGCGATTCTCCTGCCTCAGCCTCCCAAGTAGCTGGGATTACAGGTGCGTGCCACCATGCCTGGCTAATTTTTTTGTATTTTTAGTAGAGACGGGGTTTCACTGTTCTAGCCAGGATGGTCTCGATCTCCTGACCTCATGATCCACCCGCCTCGGCCTCCCAAAGTGCTGGGATTACAGGCATGAGCCACCATGCCCAGCCTTTCTTTTCTTTTCTTTTTTTTGGTAGAGACGGGGTTTCTCCCCGTTTGTCAGGCTGGTCTCGAACTCTCGACCTCACGTGATCTGCCCGCTCCGGCCTTCCAAAGTGCTGGGATTACAGGTGTGAGCCATCGCGCCCGGCCGCACTGGTGGTTTTCAATTCCAGCATGTCAGAATACCTGGGGAGCTTTTAAGACATGTCAGTGCCTGCACTCCATCTCAGATCAATTAACTCAGAATCTCCAGGGGTATTATAATATTTTAAAAGCTCCTTAGGGATTCTAATGTGTACCACTGGACTTGTTTTCGTTAAGAGTCACTGGATTTCAAACCCAAAATCTCCTTAATTAGCATCTCATTTGTTCTGAGTACCTTAGACCTAATCAGTACTACTCTTATTCCACGTTCGTTGTTTATTTTTGAGCTCTTTCTTTTTTTTCCCTTTTGTAAATCACTTCCACTCACATCACATGAGAAACAGTTTTCAGTCTGGGTAGATAATTCTGTTTTAGTCAATTCACAAATGTAGTTTGAGTAATTTTTTTGTTTGTTTTTATTTTAATTTTTGAAACCGGGTCACTTGGGGGATTGCAGTGGTGCCATCACAACTCACTGCAGCCTCAACCTCCTGGGTTCAAGCGATCCTCTCTCCTCAACCTCCCTAGTAGCTGGGGCTACAGGCATGTGCCACCACTCCTGGCTAATTTTTAAATTTTTTGTAGAAATAGGGTTCCACTATGTCGTGCAGGCTAGGCTCAAACTCCTGGGCTCAAGTGATCTTCCCGCCTTTGCCTCCCAAAGTGTTAGGTTTATAGGTGTCAGCACTGTGCCTGGCCTAGTTTGGGTAAAATTTTATTTTTCCATATAACTTCTGAAATTTCCATGGGAAATCACTCTTGATAATTTATGTAAACTTATAAAAAAATCAGATGATATTTTTGAATGTACATCAATTATTGTTATTCGAGGGCTTTTTTCTTCTGTTTTTAGCAATATTAAACTGAAAAAGAAACCACTTTGAGTATGGCACATCTTAAAATTCTAAATATTATATTTAAAAAACTTTTAAAATTCATAACTAAGTTGATTAAAATCAGGGAATCCTTTGTAGAACAGAAATGTCAAGCACATTCTAGAGGATTAAGAAAAGCACTAGACCCAAAGTTTTACATAATGATTCCTGCTGTTCCTCCTGGAGTCTAGAGCATGGATTATGGGCTCTAGGTGATAGGAATCTGTTGTTCCCAGCAGGGTAAGAGGTAAGATCTAAAATTCTTTGCATAGGCCAGCTGTGGTGGCTCACACCTGTAATCCTAGCACTTTGGGAGGCCAAGATGGGTGGATCACTTGAGGTCAGGAGTTCAAGACTAGCCTAGCCAACATGGTGAAACCCCATCTCTACCAAAAAATACAAAAATGAGCTGGGTGTGGTGATGCCCACCTGTGGTCCCAGCTACTCGGGAGGCTGAGGCACGAGAATCGCTTGAACCTGGGAGGCGGAGGTTGCAGTGAGCTGAGATTGCACCACTGCACTCCAGCCTGGGCATCAGAGTGAGACTCTGTCTCAAAAAAAAAAAAAAAAAATTTCTGCAGAAAGCCAAAACCCAAGAAAGGCAGCACTCTCAGTAAATGAAGCAGAGAAATATCTGTCCTGCAGATTGAGACAATAAGGACGCAAGCCTGCACAAACCTGACTCTGGGTATCTAGCATAATTCTACTACTTCTATATTTAAAAAAAAAAGCCAAAGATTAAATTTAAAGTGATCCACAATTGGTATGTCTCCCAGGTAACTGGCAGAAGTATGTGCAAATTTTAGTTGGAGGGGTTTACTCAGACCTTGAAGAATTTTTTTTTTTTTTTTTTTTTTTTTTGAGACTGAGTCTTGCTCTATCACCCAGGCTGGAGTGCAATGGTGTTATAGCAGGATGAGCCGCAGACAAAACCTCTCAGACACCGAGTTGTAGAAGGAAGGGCTTTATTCAGCTGAGAGCATCGGTGAGCTACTATCTCAAAATCCGAGCTCCCTGAATGCACAGTTTCTGTCCTTCTTAAGGGCTCACAACACTAAAGATTTCATACAAAAGGATTGTGTTGATTGAGCAATCTAGGGGATATATAACAGGGGTTTCATGCACTGGTATTCAGAAAGAAACAGAACAGGGCAAGGAGTTTCACAATGTTCTTCTATACAATGTGTGGAATCTATGAATAACATCAGTTTCTAAGTTATGAGTTGATTTTTAACTACTGGGTTTAGGCCAGGCAGGCCCAGGCCTGGTTTCAGGCCTGGCGCCGGGCTGCCTGTCTTTGGTTTTACTTCCTTGTTTTCTTTTTTTTTTTTTTTAAAAAAAACAGGTACTGAGTATAATACAATATAAAACAATATGAGAGGGTCTCTCTCTTCCCAATATGAGAGGGTCTCTCTCTTCCCTCAGTGTGATCCTTCCCTCAGATTTACTGCAATCTCCACCTCCTGGGTTCAAGCCATTCTCCTGCCTTAGCCTCCCAAGTAGCTGGGACCACAGGTGCACCACTAGACCCGGCTAATTTTTGTATTTTTAGTAGAGACGGGGTTTCACCATGTTGGCCAGGCTGGTCTCGAACTCCTGACCTCAAATGATTCACCTGCCTTGGCCTCCCAAAGTGCTGGGATTACGGGTGTGAGCCACCGCACCCAGCCTCCTTGAAGAATTATCACAGGCAAAATTCCAAAGAACACAAGCTTAGACACAATACAGATGGAAAATCCTTCTGGTATTTTAATATTAGTTATGATAACTTAGCATAAACACCTTTAATATTTTTGAGAAATAGCCTTCTCTTCTCCATTTTCAGAGTTTTTCTGAAAAAATTAGAAATGTTGAACATTTAAAATAACTTTAAAATAAATTATATATTTTAAAATATTCTCCAGGCTTTTGGTAGGATGACATAAAACTTTCCTTTCAATTCCTTTCTAATTATTTTTCTGATTTGATCGTAGTTCACCTAATAATAAAAACAGAAGAGCTTTGTAAGAGATTTTTCTAGTTTAGTCTTTTCCCAGCAAAATGCTGAATTTAAATTGGGAGCTATATTAGAACACCTAAATATTTTCTCTCAATAGTATTTATTGTGTGCCGGCACTATTCTAAGTACTTTGCACCTACTGACTTCTTCAGTCCTCAAAATAACCAAATAGGTTGTTACAATTATTATCTCTATCATATAGATGAGGACATGGAGGCACAAAAGGGTTACGTTGTAATCCCAGCACTTTGGGAGGCGGAGGTGGATGGGTCATTTGAGGTCAGGAGTTCGAGACCAGCCTGACCAACATGGTGAAACCCTGTCTCTACTAAAAATGCAAAAATTAGCCGGGGTGGTGGTGTGGGCCTGTAATCCCAGCTACTTGGGAGGCTGAGGCAGGAGAAACGCTTGAACCTGAGAGGCAGAGGTTGCAGTCAGCAGAGATCAAGCCACTGCACTCCAGCCTGGGCCACAGAGTGGGACACTCTGTCTCAAAAAAAAAAAAAAAAAAATGGGTTAAGCAAGTTGCCCAAGATCTCACAGCTAATTAAGTTTCAAACCTAGACTGACTGCCTCCAGAGTTGCACTGTTAACCCTTAAGTTACACTGCATCTGAGAAAGTTCTTTCTTGGCTACAATCTAGGGATCTCTCTCTTTTTTTTTTTTTGAGACGGAGTCTTCTTCTGTCACCTAGGTTGGAGGGCAGTGGTGCAATCTCGGCTCACCACAACCACCGCCTCCCAGGTTCAAGCGATTTTCCCACCTCAGCCTCCTGAGTAGCTGGGACTACAGGCACCCGCCATCATACCAGGCTAATTTTTGTATTTTTGTAGAGACGGGGTTTCACCATGTTGGCCAGGCTGGTCTAGAACTCCTGACCTCAGGTGATGCACTCATCTCGGCCTCCCAAAGTGCTGGGATTACAGGCGTGAGCCACCACGTCCGGCAAGATCTCTTATTTCTTTAATAGTACTCTTCATTTCTGCCCGAGCATATGGCACACTTCATTAACTGACTTGTTTAATGTCTGCCTTACTCTCTAGACTCTTTCTCTTTGAGAGCAGGAACCATTTTATGCCATTTCATTGCCATTTACCCAGTGGCTAGCTTACAGTAGATACTCAATAAATAGTTGTTGATTGCGTAAAAGGCGAAGAAAAAAAGTTTCATTAACGGAGTAATGTCGCCATCTCGTGGAACTTTAGAATATTGTCATTGAAATCACATGTTTTCACGGAAAGAATTGATGGTTCGAATGCTATTTTCCAGATTGTATTCGAGTGTTTTTTTTTTTTTTTTTAATTGGACTGGACCTTTTGAGATTTTTAGTGCTCTAGAATTGCACAGCCTCTTCAGGTCAGGCTTAGGGCCTACTAGGTTTGCTTTGTGAAATGAATTGTGCAACTAGGTAATGAACGGTCACTGTTTTACCTTCAGAACTTCGCTTCTACCTTTACAAAAGGGATAACACAGATGCATTACTAAGCTCTTGGCTCATAACGATCCCTGGGGTATATTCAGAGCCCCTTCCTCGCGGCGTTCATACAATGTCTCAGGGGTCTGTCGGCTAGCAATTCCCAATTCCGCATTACATATTCCTCACAATGCATGCTGGCTAAAATGGAAATTGTGTTCAGAAATAGCCCTGCCCTACCATCATACACTAGGAGGAAGGGGGAAATTATACTCTATTAGAAACCCTAGGCTATCTTGCATAATGCTTCTCAAATAATTTTTTTACAGAATACCGTTAAGAAGAGCTACTTCCCTGACCTACCTATGTTTTTTTTTTGTTTATTTGTTTTTTTTTTTTTTTAGACGGAGTCTTGCTCTGTTGCCCAGGCTGGAGTGCAGTGGTGCCATTTCAGCTCACTGCAACCTCCGCCTCCCAGGTTCAAGCAATTCTCTGCCTCCCGAGTAGCTGGGACTACAGACGCCCGCCACCACACCTAGCTAAGTTTTTGTATTTTTAGTAGAGACGGGGTTTCACCATCTTGGCCAGGCTGGTCTTGAACTCCTGACCTCGTGATCCATCCCCCTCGGCCTCCCAAAGTGCTGGGATTACAGGCGTGAGCCACTGAGCCCAGCCGCCTGACCTACCTATTATGGGCAGCCCATTTTATGAAGTTAGCATGGCCTTCCTATTCAAACCAGAAATGGACAAAAAGAGAAGGAAGGTTTTTAGGTCAGTATGGTTATAACTGTAGATTCTGTATTCTTCCTCTTTAATCTACCTCTCATATTAACCAACCACGGATGTTGGAGGCCGGAAGTCTTAGACACCAGCGAGAGCCGCTCCTTCCCCACGATTCTATGGCTTTCGGGTTACTTACGCCACGGAGAACTCTATGGTTCCGGGGCGGGCCGGGAGGTTTGAGTTTGAAGACCGGCGGGAAGATGTCCGCACCTTTTGCCAGGTCAGGGTTCTCCCGAGAGGGAGGACGCTGGGGCTGTGGCTTGCCCTGATCGGCCGAGAAGGGTTTGCCATGAATCTTCTGCGTCGGAGTGGGAAACGGCGGCGTTCAGAATCAGGCTCAGATTCGTTCTCGGGAAGCGGCGGTGACAGCAGTGCCAGCCCCCAGCTCCTCTCCGGGTCCGTGCTGAGCCCGCCGCCGGGCCTGGGTCGCTGCATGAAGGACCGCGGCCGTCAGTCGGCCGCAGCTGCAGGTGTGCCAGGAACCCGGGAGGTCGCGGGCAACGGGGGCAGCTCCGCCGGGCCATGGGTCGGGAGGTGTCCTCACCCCACGGGGCTTGCTTCATTGCATACCCCATTGGGCTTCTACTCCCCTTCTCTGTGACTGGGGCCTGGTGTGGCAGGTCACTTTCTGTTCAGACATACGCGTGTTTTCAGTGATCGCCTGGTATTAATGTTCACGTGGCTTCTGGATCTTTCGACCTTTACAGAAACAACTTCCTAATTAGCCTCATCCCATCACCTGTTGGGAGGCTCGTTCCTCATAGTACCCAGTACTCCTTACAGACCCTTAAGACAGGATTGTTGGGCCTGGAGTATGGCACAGGCTGTTCGGCGTCCAGTGGAAGGCTGGAACGGATTCGTAATGAGATTGGTTGGGTGTCCCGTGGATGTCGACCCAGTTTCTTAAAATCGTTAGTTGTGCAGTCGTCATGGAACTAAAACTTACTATAAATAGAAACTCACCTAACTTAGCTTTGTAATGCTTCCATATTGCCCTACTCCCCCAACTACACCCGTAATTCCAACACTCTTTACTGTGTATTGCACGCTTTTTTGTTTGAGGCTTTTGAGGAATTTTTATTATATGCAGTAAATAACAATTTATTACTTTTCTATACATGGTCAATTTCTCATAAGATTCTTGAAGTCAGGATGTGCTTTAAAGAGCTTCATTTCAACACATAGGAATTCCAACACACAGTGAAGGGCTAACTGTAAAACTCAAATATTAGAAGTAAATTAAATTTTAATTTTCTCTTTTTCCTAAAAGAAGAATGCAAGCCTACAGTTCCTGACTACCAAATAGACAAGCTACTTTTGGCAAATTGGGGACTTCCTAAAGCAGTTCTGGAAAAATACCACAGTTTTGGTGTAAAAAAGATGTTCGAATGGCAGGCAGAGTGCCTTTTGCTTGGACAAGTCCTGGAAGGAAAGAATTTAGTTTATTCAGGTATCCAAATTTATGTAAACTAATTACTATTTTTAAGTTATGAATGTAAAGAATACTCTATTGAGGTAGTTGTGGTTCTTTTAAAAGGTGAATGAGGCAGTGCTTTATAACTAGAGAAAATCTTACAATATGTGTGAAAAGTGGAGTTTTATTATTTATATTTAAATTACAAAAGTTTTATTGTTTGACTGTGGTGGGGGGAAGCAAGAAAAATGACAATTTAAAGAGTGGGCATTATTCTCAACAAACATATATCCCAGTGAGTGTGCAATGGGAGATATAAATCTGCCCTTCCCCTGTTTGATCCTGGTTGCTTTTCAGGGTATGAACATTATCATTATATGTTTGTTAATTTACCTTTTTTTTTTCTTGAGACAGAGTCTCTCTCTAGGCTGGAGTGCAGTGGCGCTATGTGGGCTTACTGCAACTTCCACCTCCCAGGTTTAAGTGATTTTCCTGCCTCAGCCTCCCAAGTAGCTGAGATTACAGGTGTGTGCCACCAGGCCTGACTACTTTTTTGTATTTTTAGTAGAGATGGGATTTCACCAGGTTGGCCAGGCTGGTCTTGAACTTCTGACCTCAAGTGATCTGCCCACCTTAGCCTCCAAAGTGCTGGGATTATAGGTGTGCGTCACTGTGCCCAGCTATAGATTGACCTGTTTGTACAGGGTTGTATATACAAACAACAAGTAATATACTTTATATAAAATTTTTATGGGTTTTCTTTTTTTTTTTTTTTTGAGATGGAGTCTTGCTCTGTCGCCTAGACTGGAGTGCAATGGCATTGTCTCGGCTCACTGCAACCTCTGCCTCCTGGGTTCAAGTGATTCTCCTGCCTCAGCTTCCTGAGTAGCTAGGATTACAGATGCCCGCCACCATGCCCAGCTAATTTTTGTATTTTTAGTAGAGATGGGGTTTCACCATCTTGGTCAGGCTGGTCTCTAACTCCTGACCTCAGGTGATCCACCCACCTCAGCCTCCCAAAGTCCTGGGATTACAGGCATGAACCACCGTGCCTGGCCCTATATGGGTTTTCAAGGGCAACTATGGCATACACAATTTTTAACCCATGCTTACTACACTGACTTTAAATCTAATCGTTTGATAAGATGCAATTCCTTTGTGTCAGTTTTCTCCGAAATTATGAGTCACAGATTTTTCATTATGGCTGTAAGGAAGAATTAAATAATTATCAGCAGATATAAGTTCAGGCAGTGGAATTAGACTGGTTGGATTTGAAAACTATCACTGGTTATGCAGCCTCACAGATTACTTAGGAAGAGTGGGAGAGTGTATATCTGTTTGTGAGTATGTGTGTCTTGGTAGTACTTAGAGTTGATTAAATTATTTCATATATAAAAGCTCAGAACAGTTTTTGGCACATAGAAAGTACTTGTATTGTGAAAAGCCATTACAAAAAATAAAATACAAAATAAAATACTCGTAAATGCTAAGAAGTCATAGTTAGTGGCAGTGGCATAATGGCTTGACCATTTCAATTGCTTGAAATGAAACTTGGGTATCATTCAGAACTCTGGTCACCAGCTTATACAATTAATCACCAAGTCCTGGTGTCTGTTACCTCATATATCTCTTGCTTCTGACTCCTTTCTGTTTTAGGTCCATTACCTGGTACAGCTCATTATCATCTTTCTTCTAGATTATGCAATAGCTTTGAAACTAGTTCATTCTTTTCCTCTGATCCTGCCCTGCTCCTGCAGCCAAAGTGGTCTTTTTTTTTTTTATGGAGTTTTGCCCTTGTTGCCCAGGCTGGAGTACAATGGCACAGTCTCAGCTCACTGCAACCTCTGCCTCCCAGGTTCAAGCGATTCTCCTTCCTCAGCCTCCCAAGTAGCTGGAATTACAGGCGCCCGCCACCATGCCCGGCCCCAAAGTGGGCTTCTTTTAAAAAATTTTTGTTTAAATTTTTTGTAGAGATGGGGGTGGCACTGTGTTGCCCAGGCTGGTCTTGAACTCCTGGGTTCAAGTGATCCTCCCAAAGTTTTGAGATTACAGGCATGATTCACTGTGCCCAGTCCAAAGTGATCTTTATAAAGTACAAATATGATCTTGTCACTCCTTTTCATAAAACTCATCAGTCACACTGCATTGCTTTCAGGACAAGGTTTAAACTCCTTAAATGGTGGGATTATAAACCTTTCTTGTGGCACTTTCATATCTCTTCTTTTATACCCCTGGGGTACTTTATACTCCATGCTTACTAAATTACCTACTGTGTCATCTGAACATGCCAGGCTTTCTTCTAGGCCTTTGTACCATATGCTGTTTCTTAGGCATGGCATTCCTTTCCTCTTCCTTTCTTTTTTTTTTTTTTTTTTTTGACACGGAGTCTCGCTCTGTCGCCCAGGCTGGAGTGCAGTGGCGCAATCTCGGCTCACTGCAAGCTCCGCCTCCCGGGTTCACGCCATTCTCCTGCCTCAGCCTCTCCGCGTAGCTGGGACTACAGGCGCCCGCCACCACGCCCGGCTAATTTTTTGTATTTTTAGTAGAGACGGGGTTTCACCGTGGTCTCGTCTTTTTTCTTTTTTTTAGAACGGAGTCTCGCTGTATCACCCATGCTAGAGGGCAATGGTTTGACTGCAACTCACTGCAGCCTCCTCTTCCTGGGTTCATGTGATTCTCAGGCCTCAGCTTCCCAAGATTCTGGGATTACAGACGTACACCATCTTGCCCATCTCGGCCTCCCAAAGTGCTGGGATTACAGGTGTCAGCCACCACCCTGGCCTCCTCTTGCTTTCTTCCTTACCTTCTCATAAATTCTGTTTCATTTCCGTAAGATTCCTTGCAACTCTTTTCCTTCCACTTCTTTTTTTTTTTTTTCCTTTTTGAGATGGAGTGTCTCACTGTCACCCAGGCTGGAGTGCAGTGGGGTGATCTCGGCTCACTGCAACCTCTGCCTCCCAGGATCAAGCGATTCTTGTGCCTCAGCCTCCTGAGTAACTGGGATTACAGGTGCCCACCACCACGCCCGGCTATTTTTTTTTTTTATTTTTATAGTAATAGAGATGGGGTTTTACCATGTTGTCCAGGATGGTTTCAAACTCCTGACCTCAAGTGATCCCCCGGCCTCGGCCTCCTAAAGTGCTGGGATTACAGGCATGAGCCACCATACCTAGCCCTTTTCCTCAACTTCGATCATAGCTCCTATCATAATAAAATTGTTCATCTACTTCCTCAAAGCAGGCCTTTTACCCATTTGGTACTTAAAGGAAAGAATCCTTAGGTATAAACTAGGTACTCAGTAGTATTCATCATATTGCTGATACAAAGATTCGTTTACACTGTTTTTAGTTGAGACCGTTAAGACAGGTGGTTTAAAGTAAAGGGCATTTCAAGTATAAAGATTTAAGTGCTATTGGTTAAAGTGCTATTGCCCTTAGTGATCGGTTAGCCTTAGGCTCTGTAGTACTACACATGGCTTAAAACATTTATTAATGAATTGTACCAAATATTACTTTTCTTATAATCTTGTGGAATAATCATGTTTTAGCTCCTACAAGTGCTGGGAAGACTCTTGTGGCAGAATTACTTACTTTGAAGCGGGTTTTGGAAATGCAGAAGAAAGCTTTGTTTATTCTTCCCTTTGTTTCTGTGGCTAAAGAGAAGAAATACTACCTCCAGGTAATGTTTTTTACTAAGTTTGAAATAGTGAAAGGCTCATTATTGGCAGTCTTGGTTTCATTCATTTGAAATAGAATTATAAAAGCAAGTGGAAAACAAAGTTTCTTCATTGTGTCCTATGTAGCTTTAAGAGGCTACTGCCAAAAGCATTAAAAATTTACAGCAGGGGGCTGGGTGTGGTAGCTCACGCCTGTAATCCTAGCACTTTGGGAGGCTGAGGTGGGTGGATCACCTGAGGTCAGGAGATCAAGACCAGCCTGGCCAACATGGTGAAACCCCATCTCTACTAAAAATACAAAAATTAGCTGGGTGTTGTGGCGCACACCTGTAATCCCAGCTATTCGGGAGGCTGAGGCTTGAACCTGGGAGGTGGAGGTTGCAGTAAGCCGAGATTGCACTATTGCACTCCAGCCTGGGCAACAGAGTAAGACTCTGTCTCAGAAAAAAAAAATTAAAGAAAAAAAAATTTACAGAAGGAAATTAAAAGAAAATTATTATTGCATTAAGGAGGAGGGGCCATCAAATCAAAAGAATAATTGGTGAAAATTGTGTAAAACTTTGTAAACCTTTTCTTAGGAGATAAACAGAATACTTAAACTAGCTTATAAACATGCACATTAAGAATCAGCATTTAACTGAACAGTAGGACTAGACTGAAGCATAAAAAGGAAAGAGTGTTTAAGGAAACCTATCCTGCCCTAATTGAGGACTATTTAGGAATATTTAGGGGATGAAGGTCAAGATCCATTGGTGCTTATGTAAAGCTCCAGGTATGTGATCTGTTCCTCTGTTCTGCAAAATGACTAATAGTAGTTTACATCAATATGATGCTCACAGTTTTTAGGACATTTTCACAAATACAACGTTTTATTAAATGGAATAAATTTACTGTTGTGATTTCTGCAGTGAAAAATATGTGCTTTTGGAATGGAAAGATCGTTATACTGATAAAGAAATGTGGGTTCTAGTCCCAGTTTTGCCACTAACTATGTCTTTAGGGCGGGCATATAACCTGCTGGGCCTCAGTTTTTTTATTTGTAAAATTAGGATGTTAACCCTTAGCACTGTGGGTTAACTCAGTAAACACTCAGGAAAACTTTATTGAATAAATAGCTCTAAATTTCTATGGTTCTATAAATCTTTTTAACAGTTATTTCAGAGGCACAATAGCCAACAAAGCTGTTACCTACATGGTAACATCACTCAACTTAGACCCAAAGTAACAAAATGATGAAGGGATCCTTTTTATTGAAAGGTATGTTAGTTAAAAGTTAAACTAAAAGAAAAAATTATTATAACAGTCCCACTGAATTTGACTTTTAAAAACTTTTCTCCCAATTACATTAAAAAATTGGTCATTAGTAGGATAATGAGACTATTTTCCTCAGAAGTATAAATTTGTTTCTTAAAGTGTTATAGCTAGTTTCTTGCTATTTATTAGAT
The DNA here is from genome assembly GCF_009828535.3 of Hylobates moloch. Classification (NCBI taxonomy): domain Eukaryota; kingdom Metazoa; phylum Chordata; class Mammalia; order Primates; family Hylobatidae; genus Hylobates; species Hylobates moloch. Next base: position 40,172,569 of record NW_026652279.1, read on the forward strand.
TAAAAATGTTAGTGCTTAAGGTAGTTTTTCTCCAATTTTAATTCCTATAAATAGCTCTTAGAACTTTTTAGATTATTATGCTGTCATTAAAATGGCATAATTTTACTTGACTCTTAACAGTTTTGTCAGTTCTAAACTTTATATTTTTAGTGTATGATCTAAAAAGAACCAGTGTGTCCTGGCCAGAAACAACTGATGACAGTAATCTGGTAGATGTCTTTAGATACTTATGTCTATGTTCTGGGATAGAACCAGTTTATAACTCTTGAATTTCAAGTTTTTTCACCTGTATTGTTCCTTTTTACTCAATTCAGAGTCTGTTTCAGGAAGTAGGAATAAGAGTAGACGGTTATATGGGCAGCACCTCTCCATCAAGGCATTTCTCTTCATTGGATATTGCAGTCTGCACAATTGAGAGAGCCAATGGTCTAATCAATCGCCTCATAGAGGAAAATAAGATGGATCTGTTAGGTAAGAAAGAAAATAAGTAAATACTTTCTATTGATATTTTTGATGGAATGAAGTGGAGCTGTTGTGATTTCTCTAGGTCCCATTTGTTTTTCTATTGTCTATTATCTACTTTTGGAGGCAAGAATTGGCATCTGTAATGTTAGGGACACAGTGTTTATAAGTTTTGTGTCCTGCTGCTGTTATTGACTCTGTTACGCTGCATTTTTGTACTTTACAAAACGTAGAGGATATCCTTGAGCCCTCAATAATTTCTCCTTTCTTCTTTCTTATCTAAACTTTACCAGGAATAGAAGGAAGCCTGCTGGGCCAGATCTGCCATTTTGCAGTTAGTGTATATATGTTTTTGTTATTATATTCTGCTGCTATGATGTCTATTTTGGGCTTGGACCAGAGTCTACCATTTAGCATGGAAATGGTAGGAAGCTAAAGAAACTGACACTCTATTTGGGCTTGGGATTCTGGGAAGATTTTCTATCTTAATGCATTTTTTTGCCATTATGGAAAGGCCATTATGTAGAGGTAGCAACAGGAATAGAAGGATTGCAGCAGCAGAAGTAGCAAGAATATCAGCTAATTATTGAGAACCTGGTGAACTTAAAAATACCATGGTAGAGTTATGGTAGGGTAGGCGTGGAGGGTGGGAATCAGACATAGGCTATGCTCCATAAAGCTTAGAGAGAGAAATTGCAATTGATTTGTATCAGAATTGTCTAATTACTTGTGACCCCATTGGACTTTAAATATTTAAGAGTTGCAATAGACTCCTAGTAAGTGCTATTTCCAACGTACCTAGCACAGTGCCTGGCACACAGCAGGCAGAATACTTTTTTTTTTTTTTTGGCGAATGAATGAATAAGTGCTAAAATAACCATCAGACAGTACAATTTTGGAGATAGCTGATTGACAGGAAAAATAACATCGTGTGTCATTAGGAAGTTCCCTATTGTCTCCTCAAATTCCTTTTCACCAGAAAGTTGTCTTTTGGTGGGGAGAATTTGGGGTGGGGAGAATACCAGTGCATGTGGAAACTATGTTGTTTTGAAAATGTTTAACTAAAGAAAGTATTAGTTGATACTGAATTATCAGTAATTCTTAAGCATTATTCCAAGTATATACGTTGGTTAAATTCTCCAAGTAATGAAGGACATTGTGATCATATTTATGTTTTGCAGTATGATGACTCACTAGCCTACCATATTAAAAAAAAAATCTCTTAAAATTGTCTTTTTCTTCTGGACCCTCTTATGTTTTTTCTAAGCTACTTTCTAACATGAGTATGTATGTTTTCCCATTGAAAAGTCAATACATTGAAAACTGACATAGATGTCTTTGATATTTCATCGTATGTTTATTTCAGTGAAGTTGCCAATTTAGACGAGTAATGAGAGGCAGTTTTCCCTGGGTTTCTTTAGCCCTGAGTAAGCTAATAATTGTTTTTTAGATCCAGTATACCTTGTAGTACGACTGCCTGTGATACCTGAAACATCTTGGAAAAGAATTGTCTGTTATAAGGAATATGATTTTTGATTTATGGTTTGAAGTTTGCATCACTTGCAATGTATTATATAGTGTATTATATCTTATATCACATAGTGATATAAGATATTGAGTCTTTTAAATGTCTTCTTGGCGCACTCATAAAGAGTGAAATCATGTCCTTTGTAGCAAAGCCACAGGGATACAGCTGGAGCCATTATCCTAAGCCAATTAACTCAGGAACAGAAAACCAAGTACCACATGTTCTCACTCGTAAGTGGGAATTAAACTTTGAGTACTCATGGACATAAAGATGGCAACAACAGAAACTGGGGACTACTAGAAGGGAACAAGGGTTGAAAAACTAACTATTTAATAATAGGGTACTATTGCTAAGTACCTGGGTGACGGGATCATTTGTATCCAAACCTCAGCATTACACAATATACCCAGGTAACAAACCTTCACATGTACCCCCTGAATCTAAAAGTTGATATAAAGGAAATTAAATAGAGTGAAATAAAAGTTGGAAAAAAATTCTTCATGGATGTGAGATTCTGTAAAAACCTAGTATCTGGAAAATCTTTTTAGGAATGGTGGTTGTGGATGAATTACATATGCTGGGAGACTCTCACCGAGGGTATCTGCTGGAACTTTTGCTGACCAAGATTTGCTATATTACTCGGAAATCAGCATCTTGGTAAGTACGTGAAATAACTGAGTTCCTCAGATTTCAAACAATGTTGAGAAAGTGTCTGAAAAATGCATACGTATGAGTTAAATAAATTAAGGGAGTGTAATATTTTTCTTATTGAGAAAACTTATGTATAGTAGTTTGTTTTTGTTCCAGAAGTCAGTCCAGGCCTGGTGGCTGACACCTGTAATCCCTGATGTGGGAGGATCACTTGAGCCTGAGTTCCGGACCAGCCTGGGCAACACAGTGAGACCCCATTTCTATAAATAATAAAATTAGCTGGGCATGGTGTCACACACCTGTAGTCCCAGCTTCTCAGGAGGCTGAGGCAGGAGGATTACTTAAGCCCAAGAGTTCCAGGCTGCAATGAGGTATGATTGTGCCACTTTACTCTAGCCTGGGCAACAGAACAAGACCATGTCTCTAACAACAACAGAAAAAGTATTTCAGTTTGAAACTGATTTTAGATTACTGTGTAAACATTCTTAATTTTCTGACTGCTCACCTTTCAATGTATACATTTTTATTATAGATTTTTAAAAATCTAGTTTCTGTGTTTGTCATCTATATATGTATAAGTAGTCAGGCTAATTTTGAAAAATAGTATTTTTTTAGCCCTCACTTCTCAGAGGCAACTACCTTTCAACTCTTCTAGCTTTTTAAAAATATTTACAGCAGCATCTCTAATTGTGGCTACTTAATTTTTTAAATTTCAGACCTTATATATTGACTTTTACTATGAAAGATGAAGATCTAGCTTTCTTTTAAATTTTTTACTAACCACTACCCAATCTTCTCTCTTCTCTGCAGTCTCTCCTCATCCTCATTATCTTCCTATTCTTCAAATGTAGTTATGTTATGATTTTGCTTAGATCATTATTCAGTGTTACACTATTGTGACTATATAAATGACATTGGTAACTGGGCTATAGTATAATATGATTACTTTTGCTTTTCTAAACAACTTTTTGTTGTCTTTTTTGTTTGATGGCTTGGTTTTCCAGATACTTACTGTTAATTTATCCCTAGCCTCCTCCCCAGTTGTGTATTCTACCACATTTGCTATTCTGCCAGTCATCTTCTTGAAGATTTTCCTAAAGCCCTTCAGGTTGTTCCAATCTAGATAGGTGGTTAATCTGTATATGTGCTATATAGCAATCATCTTGGGATTCCCTTCCCCCAACCAATTTTTTGACCATATGTCTGTCTTGATTTACCATCTCATTTTGGTGGGAATATCTTCCAGGAACTTCTACTTTATTTCAGTGAACACACATAGGTATAAATTTTTTGAGAACTTGCATGTCTGAAAATGCCTCATAATTCTTTCTTGGTTTTTTTTTTTTTTGAGATGGAGTTTCGCTCTTTTGCCTAGGCTGGAGTGAAGTGGCGTGATCTCGGCTCACTGCAACCTCCGTCTCCCGGGTTCAAGTGATTCTCCTGCCTGAGCCTCCTGAGTAGCTGGGATTATAGGCGCCTGCCGCCACACCCAGCTAATTTGTATATTTTTAGTAGAGACAGGGTTTCATCATGTTGGCCAGGCTGGTCTCGAACGCCTGACCTCAGGTGATCTACCCATCTCGGCCTCCCAAAGTGCTAGGTTTATAGGCATGAGCCACCATGCCCCGCCTCCATAATTATGGACTGTCCAGGTATAAAAGTCAAGATTAGAAATACTTTTCCTTCAGAGTTGTCAAGGCATTACTTCATTTTCTCATTGCTATTGAGAAATTCAGTGCTATGCTGGTTTTTCATCCTTTGTATACAATTTTTTAAATTCTGTCTGGGAATTTTTAGGTGCTCCTCTTTTTCCACAGTGCTGTGAAATTTCATACTGATGTGTGTTGGTGTTGGTCTATTTTTAGTCATTGTGCTGGGTATTCAATAGATTCTTTTTAGTTAAGGGAGAATTGAACACATCTCTCTTGTGATAGAACAAGCAGATAACCATCTATATCCCAAATCACTAGGGATATAGAAAATATGATTAATATAATCAGCAAATTTGACCTAATGGATATATATTGAACAGTTACCTCAAAACAGCAGAGTACCTGTTCATTTGAGTTACGCATGGAACATTTATTAAAAAGTTTTCCATATGCTGGACCATAAAGCAAGTCTTCACATATTTTAATGGATTCATATCATTTATTTTCTAACAACAGTGAATTTAGCTATAAGAAAAGCATAACTAGAAAATGTCTACATGACTAGAAATAAACACATTTTTGACACATTTTTAGATCAAAAAAGTAATCACAACAGAAGTTAGAAAATAGTTTGAACTGAAAGTATAATAAAAATATCTCTTAACAAAACTTGTGAAGGGCAGCAAAAGTTGTTTTTAAAAGGAAATTGATAGCATAAAATGTATATATTATTAAGGAAGAGAGACTGAGAATCAATTATTTAATTATCCATCCCAATAACTTAGAAAAAAGGCCAAGCATGGTGGCTCATGCCTGTAATCCCAGCATTTTGGGAGGCCAAGGCAGGCAGATCACTTGATGCCAGTTCTAGACAAGCCTGCCCAACATGGCAAAACCCTGTCTCTACTAAAAATACAAAATTTGGCTGGATGTGGTGATGCATACCTGCAATGCCAGCTACTCAGGTGGCATAAGAATCACTTGAACCCTGGAGGTGGAGGTTGCCATGAGGCAAGATTGTGCCTTTGCCCTCCAGCCTGGGTGGCAGAACTAGACCCTGTCTCAAAAAAAAAAAAGTAAAATAATGCAACAGAAAGCTTGATAAACTAATAAAAACAGAGCAAAAAATGAAAGAGGAAATTCACTATCCAGACATTTAAAAATTCTACAAATGAATAAGAAAAACACAACCCACTATATCAATGGACAAAAAAACAGGCTTTTGAAACAGTATCAGCCAGGTGCGGTGGCTCATGCCTGTAATCCCAGCACTTTGGGAGGCCGAGGCAGGTGGATCACGAGGTCAGGAGATCGAGACCATCCTGGCTAACATGGTGAAAACCCGTCTCTACTAAAAATACAAAAAATTAGCTGGGCGTGGTGGCGGGCGCCTGTAGTCCCAGCTACTCAGGAGGCTGAGGCAGGAGAATGCCGTGAACCCGGGAGATGGAGCTTGCAGTGAGTGGGCGACAGAGCAAGACTCCGTCTCAAAAAAAAAAAAAAAAAGAGTATCCACATGGTTCATACACATGAAGTGATGCTCAGTAGTCTCACTGGTTATCAGGGAACTGCAAATTACTTTTTCAAAGAAATACTGGCTGGGCACAGTGGCTCACGCCTGTAATCCTAGCACTTTGGGAGCCCGAGGCGGGTAGATCACAAGGTCAGGAGTTGAGACCAGCCTGGCCAACACAGTGAAACCCTGTCTCTACTAAACATACAAAAATTACCCGGGTGTGGTGGTACACACCTGTAGTCCCAGCTACTCGGGAGGCTGAGGCAGGAGAATCACTTGAACCTGGGAGGCGGAGGTTGCAGTGAGCCGAGACGGGTCCATTGCACTCCAGTCTGGGTGATACAGCAAGACCCTGTCTAAAAAAAAAAGAAATACTACCACGTACTCTCTATAACTGCCAACATTAAAAAGATTAACAATACCAAGTGGTGACAAGATTATGGAACAATAGAAAACACAGATTGTGGAGGTGTTACTTTGGAAAACAATGTGGGATTATCTACTAAAATTGAAGATAATCTGTGACTCAGTAATCTGTGGCTCAGTAATTTTATTCTTAGGTATACATCCTAAAGAAATGTATGCATGTATGTACCAAAGGACATAACCAAGAATATTGTTAGCAACACTAATTATTAATGTATTATATATCTTTTAATGTTCTTTTCATTTTTTTTTTTTTTACAGTCAGGCAGATCTAGCCAGTTCTCTGTCTAATGCTGTGCAAATCGTTGGCATGAGTGCTACCCTTCCTAATTTGGAGATTGTGGCTTCCTGGTTGAATGCTGAACTCTACCATACCGACTTTCGCCCTGTACCGCTTTTGGAGTCAGTAAAAGTTGGAAATTCCATATATGACTCTTCAATGAAACTTGTGAGGGAATTTGAGCCCATGCTACAAGTGAAGGTAAATCAATATATTTACATCACTACTATTTCTATCTGTGTGTTTGATTTCATTTTCTAGCAAATTGCTAACAAATTCTGAATGATGTAATTGGGAGTTACATATACATTAGGATTAATATTAAGCTAATTGGTTTCCTCTTAAAGAATTGGTGAGCTGGGCGTGGTGGCTGACGTCTGTAATCCCAACACGTTGGGAGGCTGAGGCGGGTGGATCACTTGAGGTCAGGAGTTAGAGACCATCATGGCCAACATGGTGAAACCCTGCAGCTACTAAAAATACAAAAATTAGCTGGGCATGGTGGTGGGCGCCTGTAATTCCAGCTACTCTGGAGGCTGAGGCAGGAGAATTGCTTGAACATGGGAGGCAGAGGCTGCAGTGAGCCAAGATCGTGCCACTGCACTCCAGCCTGGGCAACAGAGTGAGACTCCGTCCCCCACCAAAAAAAATGTTGGTGATGGTAAGAGAGGAAATATAGTTGTACCTTTAATTTAAATAAATAATTGTTTCCTGATATATAATATAAACATTTAAAAAAAATAACTGATCTTGTAGCTTTTTCTTTTTACTGGGAGAAGATTTTCTTACGGTTTAGTTTACACTAACTGGTAGTGTGCAAGATTAACGTTTTTGTTAAATGGTAGGTATAATATATAGTAGAGTGAAAAGAATATTATTTTTGTAGTCTGATAGATCTACCTCTGATACTTTATAGAGATACTTGATATGGCTGAGATAGTAGTTGAATCACAAAACCTATCTGAACCTCATATCTTCACCTACTAAATAGGATATTATAATCCCTATCTTGAATATTGTAAGAATTAAATATGATTTTTAAAAATTATCTGGCATCTAGAAAGTGCTTGATAAATAAGTACCCTCCCATACTCCCAAATACACTTTAATCCTGAGGTTAAAGAACTGACTCATGTACATTGATGGAGTGAGGCATCTGCTGTTTTTATGCAGAGTTGTGCCTCTGGGTACTAAAACGGCTAAGGGTCATTTTAGAATTGGAAATAGAATTGGAAATTCATGTGTTTCACTAACTACCTAGGTATGCATTTGTAGCTTCTGCATGCTTGGTATGGAATCTTGCTTGCTTTGCTCTGTGCCCCATATTTCGCCTGGCTATGCTTTGGTTACTTCAATACATTTATGTGTGAACACATTCATTTGCTCTCCTGTTAATTTTTTTCTTCTTTTACCATGTCTGTGCCTCCACCCTTTTGAACCGCTTATACCTCTTACCTGGATTATTGAAATATTTCCTAATTGTTCTCTCTGCTTCTGACCTTGTCCCTTTCAGTCTATGCTTACAGGAGCCAGTGATCTATTTAAAATGAACATCAGATCATGTTACGCTTCTTCTCAGAAACTTGCAGTGGCTTTCTGTTTCATTTAGAATAAAAGCCAGTGTCTTCTTAGTAGTCTGTAAGGTCCTACATGATCTACATCCCCCGCGCCTCTTAGTGCTCTGACTCTATCTACTATGTTCCCTCTCACTTCCTTCACACTGGCCTCTGCTGTTTTTTTTAATATACCAAGAGTTTCCGGCCTCAGGTTCTCTTTTTCTAGAATGCTTTCCCTTTAGGGCCATCTGTCTGGTTTACTCTTTCACCTTTGGACTTTTTTACTCAAATGTCACCGTCTTAGACCTTCCCTGGCCAACTTGTCTAAATTATAGTGTTCTCCCTTACATGGTCTCTATTTCTTTTCCCTTAGCACTTTTCAAAACCAAACATACTATGGTTTTTTTTTTTTTTTTTTTTTTTTTTTGAGATGGAGTTTTGCTCTTGTTGCCCGGGCTGGAGTGCAATGGCGCGTTCTCAGCTCACCGCAACCTCCGCCTCCCGGGTTCAAGTGATTCTTTTGCCTCAGCCTCCCGAGTAGCTGGGATTACAGTCATGTGCCACCATGCCCAACTAATTTTGTATTTTTACTAGAGACGGGGCTTCTCCATGTTGGTCAGGCTGGTCTCGAGCTCCCGACCTCAGGCCTTGGCCTCCCAAAGTGCTGGGATTACAGGAGTGAGCCACGTGCCTGGCCCCTTATGTATTTTACTTACCTCATTTTTGTAATTATCTATCTCTTCCTGCTGGAGTAGAAACATTATGAGGGTAGAGCTTTTTTTCTGCTTTGTTCGCAGCACCATCCCCAGTACCTAGAACAATATTTGACATATAGTAAATATTTGTTTAATGAGTGAATAGATGGATGCATTAATCCAGTTTTTAATACATACATTGACATACTTCCAGTATGGAGAACTTGCAGGGCCACCACAGGATATTCACACATGCCCTTTTGTTCATCTGAAATGTGTTACCTTTCATTGAGATAATGTTTCCCCACCTTCACATCTCAGCTAAATTGTTTTCTCAGGACAATTTTTCTTTCAGACCTTTCTGTCAAATATGAGGCCTCAAAACACTGTAAAACTCTCTTTTAATGGTATATATTATTGTTGTATTTTATATTTATTTATTTAGTACAGATGCTCTTCGACTTATGATGGGGTTATATCCTGATAAACTCATTGTAAGTTGAAAATGCCTTTAATACATTTAACCTACTGAATATCATAGCTTAGCCTAGCCTACCTTAAATGTTCTTAGAACATTTACATTAGCCTACAGTTGGGCAAAATCATCTAGCACAAAGCCTGTTTTATAATAAAGTGTTGAATATCTTATAATTTAATGAATACTGTGCTGAGAGTGAAAAATAGAAGAGTTGTATGGGCACCCAAAGTATGGTTTGTATTGAATGCATACTGCTTTTGCACCATTGTAAAATAAAAAAAATCGTAAAGTCCAATCATTTTAAGTTGGGGACATCTGTATTTTTTTTTTTGGTGTAAACTCTTGTTTTTTTTTTTTTTTTTTTTTTTTTTATTATACTTTAGGGTTTTAGGGTACATGTGCACAATGTGCAGGTTTGTTACATATGTATCCATGTGCCATGTTGATTTCCTGCACCCATTAACTCGTCATTTAGCATTAGGTGTATCTCCTAATGCTGTCCCTCCCCCCTCCCCCCACCCCACAACAGTCCCCGGAGTGTGATGTTCCCCTTCCTGTGTCCATGAGTTCTCATTGTTCAATTCCCACCTATGAGTGAGAACATGCGGTGTTTGGTTTTTTGTCCTTGCGATAGTTTACTGAGAATGATGTTTTCCAGTTTCATCCATGTCCCTACAAAGGACACGAACTCATCATTTTTTATGGCTGCATAGTATTCCATGGTGTATATGGACATCTGTATTTTAATGTGTCTCTCGGTGAGACTATAAACCCCTTAACTATTAGGATCTTGACTTTCTTTTTACTCAGTATTGTATTCCCATTGCCTGAGGGCTGGAGCTCAATAAATATTAGTTGAATGAATAGTAAGTATTTCTTTCACTTTTCATCATTAGGAGTTTATTTTTTCTTCTTTTTTTTCCTTTCGTTATTGACTTTGTAACTGATTTTCATTATGCCTTCAAGAAGAAAAAGCTTCCCCAGAAAGGAAAATGAGTGCTTTTAAACTGATATGAGAATCTTTTGAAAGTACCACTAAAGTGGTTATTTATCTTTCTTTTTTAGGGAGATGAGGACCATGTTGTTAGTTTATGTTATGAGACGATTCGTGATAACCATTCAGTATTACTTTTTTGTCCATCAAAGAAATGGTGTGAGAAGCTGGCAGATATCATTGCTCGAGAGTTTTATAATCTACATCATCAAGCTGAGGGTGAGTTATGGATGGAAAGGAAAGCCTTCATGCTTAGTACATTTGCTTGGAAGTAATGGTAGTGATTATATTAGGAAAAACATGCCTTTTGTTCATCATTGTCACTGCCTGCCCAATAGGTGGTACCCTTTTTATCAAACTGTGCTTTTGTGATTCTAATCATATTCCGTCCCTAGTATAGACTATGTATACACACACCCGCTTAGACTAATCAGCTTTAGATTTTTAGAATACTGGGTATATACTACAGTTCTTTATCAGGGATCCACGGGCTTTAAGAGTTTGATCTTTAGAGCCCCTAAATTGGATGCAAAACTTCACATGCAGACATTTCTTTGGGTAAAGTAACCATATCTTTCTTTATATTTCCAAAGGAATGTGTAACTCTGAAAAGAATCATACGCACATCCATATATATATATAAGTTGACCCTTGAATGACATGGGTTTGAATTGTGTGCATTCATTTATATGTGGATTTTTTTTCTTTTTTTTTTTTTTTTTTTTTTTTGGGGAAGAAGGCCTCTCCTTCCGCCCAGGCTGGAGTGCAGTGGCGCAATCTCGGCTCACTGCAAGCTCCGCCTCCCGGGTTCACGCCATTCTCCTGCCTCAGCCTCTCCGAGTAGCTGGGACTACAGGCGCCCGCCACCACGCCCGGCTAATTTTTTGTATTTTTAGTAGAGACGGGGTTTCACCGTGGTCTCGATCTCCTGACCTCGTGATCCACCTGCCTCGGCCTCCCAAAGTGCTGGGATTACAAGCGTGAGCCACCGCGCCCGGCCGGATTTTTTTTCAATACATAATATATTAGAAAATGTTTTGGTGATTTGTGTTAATTTGAAAAAACCGACAAGCTATGTAGCCTAGAAACAAAACATTAAAAAACAAAAAGAAAAAGGTATGTCATGTAGCCTAAAACATATGTAGATACTAGTCTATTTGATCACATACTACCTTAAAATATACACAAATCTATTATTTATTTATTATTATTTTTTGAGACAGAGTCTCACACTGTTGCTTAGGCTGGAATACAATGGCATGATCTTGGCTCACTGCAACCTCTGCCTCCTGGGTTCAAGCGATTCTTCCATCTTAGCCCCCCCAGTAGCTGGGATTACAAGCACCCGCCATCATGCCCGGCTAATTTTTGTATTTGTGTAGAGACGAGGTTTCACCATGTTAGCCAGGATGGTCTTGAACTCCTGATCTGAAGTGATCCACCTGCCTCGGCCTCCCAAAATGCTGGGATTACAGGCATGAGCCACTGTGCCTGGCCCAAATCTTTTATTAAAAATTAAAATTTTTGCCAGGCGTGGTGGCTCATGCCTGTAATCCCAGCGCTTTGGGAGGCTGAGGAGGGTGAATCACCTGAGGTCAGGAGTTCGAGACCAGCCTGGCTAACATAGTGAAACCCCGTTTCTACTAAATACAAAAAATTAGTTGGGTGTGGTGGTGCACGCCTGTAATCCCAGCTACTCCGGAGGCTGAGTTGGGAGAATCACTTGAACCTGGGAGGCAGAGGTTGCAGTGAGCTGAGATCATGCCATTGCACTCCAGCTTAGGCAACAAGAGCGAAACTCCATCTCAAAAAAAAAAAAAAAAAAAAAATTAAAATTTCCAGCCCAGCCAACATGGTGAAACTCCATCTCTCCTAAATACAAAAATTAGCTGGATGTGATGGTGGGCACCTGTAATCCTAGCTACATGGGAGGATGAGGCAGGAGAATCACTCGAACCTGGGAGGTGGAGGCTGCAGTGAGCCGAGATCGCACCACTTTACTCTAACCTGGGTGACAGAGTGAGACCCTCTCTCGAATAAATAAATAAATATTTATCAAAACTTATGCACACAGACACAGACCATACATGGCCCTTTGTATGGGGCCATTCTTGTATGACCATACATACAAGAAAAATGTAAACAAATGTAAAGAGGCAGTGTTAAATCATAACTGCATAAAATTAACCGTAGTATATACTGTACTACTACTGTAATAATTTTATAGCCACCTCCTGCTGCTGTTGCAGTGAGCTCACGTGTTGTGTGTATGCACTTAAAATATGACGCTTATCATCGTCATATGAGCAGTTTGTGTCTCATAAATTGCATATTGCAGTAAAAAGTAATTTATCATGTTTCTCATGTACTTTTCATCATATTTAGTGCAGTACTGTAAACCTTGAATAATACCATGGGACCAATCTGAGGTGCCACTAGTGATGCTGGAAGTGTTCCGAAGAAGCAGAGAAAAGTTGTGGCATTCTAAGAAAAAATTGAATTGCTTGCTATGTACCATAAGTTGAGGTCTGCAGCTGCATTTACTATTTTAAGATAAATGAATCGAGCTTAAGTACTATGTAAAAAAAGAAGGAAATTTGTGAAGCTATTGCTGCAGCTTTGCACATTTTATGAAATACTTTTTCATCTGATTTTGAAAATGCAGTTTTAGGCCGGGCGCGGTGGCTCACGCCTGTAATCCCAGCACTTTGGGAGGCCGAGGCGGGCGGATCACGAGGTCAGGAGATCGAGACCATCCTGGCTAACACGGTGAAACCCCGTCTCTACTAAAAAATACAAAAAAATTAGCCGGGCGAGGTGGCGGGCGCCTGTAGTCCCAGCTACGCCGGAGGCTGAGGCGGGAGAATGGCGTGAACCCCGGGGGACAGAGCCTGCAGTGAGCCGAGATCGCGCCACTGCACTCCAGCCTGGGTGAAAGAACGAGACTCCTTCTCAAAAAAAAAAAAAAGAAAATGCAGTTTTATGTAGCTGCAGGATCCCTATATGAAAGGCATACCTGCTGGGTGAGGTGGCTTACGTCAGTAATTCCAGCACTTTGGAAGGCCAAGGCAGGAGGATCACTTGTGTCCAGGAGTTCGAGACCAGCATGGGCAACATAGTGAGACCTTATCTCTACAGAAGTTAAAAAATTAGGCCGGGCATAGTGGTTCACACCTGTAATCCCAGCACTTTGGGAGGATGAGGTGGGCGGATCACCTGAGTTCAGGAATTTGAGACCAGCCTGGACAACATGGTGAAACCCCATCTCTACTAAAAAATATAAAAATTAGCCAGGCGTGGTGATGCATGCCTGTAGTCCCAGCCACTTGGGAGGCTGAGGCAGGAGAATTGCTTGAACCTGGGAGGCAGAGGTTGCAGTGAGCTGAGATCATGCCACTGCACTCCAGCCTGGGTGACAGAGCCAGACTCCATCTCAAAAAAAAATAGCCAGGTGTGGTGATATGTGCCTATAGTTCCAGCTACTTGGGAGGCTGAGGTGGGAGGATCGTTTGAGCCTGGAAGGTAAAGGGTGCAGACAGCCATGATCGTGCCACTGTGTTCAGCTCAGTCTGGGTGGCAGAGTGAGATCCTGTCGCTACAGATGCGTGTGCGCACACACACACACACACACACACACACAAGAAATGCATACCTATAGACTACTATGATTTGAGAAAAAGTGAAGTCCATGTGGCAACTTAAAGCAAAGGGATCTAAAGCAAAGGGATCTAAAGAGAATTTAATGCCAGCAAAAGATGGTTGGATAATTTTAGAAAGAGGTTTATATGTGGATTTTTTTCAATACATAATATATTGGAAAATTTTTTGGTGATTTGTATTAATTTGAAAAAATGTCAAGATAACAGGAGATGCAAGACCAAGAGGCTGCAGATGAGTTCCAAGATACCATTAAGAAAATTATTGAGGAGAAAGGATATCTGCCTGAACAGATTTTTAATGCAGATGGAAGTGCCCTATTCTGAAAAAAAAAAAAAAAAAAAAAAAATTTGCCACAAAGAGCCCATTTATTAGTAAGGAAGAGAAGAAGCACCAGGATTTAAGGCAGGAAGGGATAGGCTAACTCTTGTTTTGTGCAAATGCAGTTGGGGTTATGATCAGGACTACTTATATCTATAAAACAGCTAATACTCAAGCCTTAGAGGGAATAGATAAACACTGGTTGCCAGCCTTTTGGTTGTACAAGAAGGACTGGAGAGTGAGAACCCTTTCTCTGAATTCGTTTCATCGATGCTTTGTCTCTGAAGTCAGGAAATACATTGCCAGTAAGGGACTGCCTTTTAACTTTCTTTTGATATTGAACAATGCCCTGGGCCATCCAGAACCCCATGAGTTCAACACTTAAGGCATCAAAGTGATCTACTTACCCCCAAACACAGCATCTCTAATTTAGTCTGTAGATCAAGGGTTCATGAGGACGTTTAAAGCTCATTACGCACCGTACTCTATGGAAAGGACTGTCAACATTATGGAAGAGAACCCCGATAGAACATTGTGAAAGTCTTGAAGGATTATTCCATTGAAGATGCCATTGTTGTTATAGGGAAAGCTGTGAAAGCCAGCATGCCCAAAATGATAAATTCCTGCTGGAGAAAACTGTGTCCACATATTGCACATAGGATTTATGACAGAGCCTATTCACATAGGATTTATGACAGAGCCAATGAACGAAATCATGAAAGAGATTGTGAAAATGGCAAAAAAAAAAAGGTGGAGGTAAAGGGTTTCAAGATACGGATCTTGGAGAAATTCAAGAGCTAGTAGACACCACACCAGAGGAATTAACAGAAGATGACTTGAAGGAAATGAGTGCTTCCAAACAAGTGCCAGATGATGAGTAAGAAGACATAGAAGAAGCAGTGCCAGAAAACAAGTTGACATTAGACAATTTGGCAGAAGGATTCTAATTATTCAAGACTGCTTCTGACTTTTTTATGGCACGGACCCTTCTATGATATCGGCACTGAAACGACAGCAAATGGCGAAAGGATTGGTACCGTATATAAACATTTTTAGATAATGAAAAAGCAAAAACAGGCAGAAATTATAATGTATTTGCATAAAGTTACACCAAGCGTGCCTGCCTCTACTGCCACCACTTCTGCCTCTGCCACCCCTGAGACAGCAAGATGAACCCCTTCTCTTTTTCCTTCATCAGCCTACTCAAGGTAAAGATGAAGATGAAGACCTTTATGATGATGTACTTCCAGTTAATGAATAGTAAATGTATTTTCTCTTTTTTTGTTTTCTTTTTTTTTTTTTTTGAGATGGAGTCTCGCTCTTTTGCCCAGGCTGGAGTGCAGTGGCGCTATCTTGGCCCACTGCAAGCTCCACCTCCCGGGTTCACGCCATTCTTCTGCCTCAGTCTCCCGAGTAGCTGGGACTACAGGTGCCCACCACCACGCCCGGCTAATTTTTTGTATTTTTAGTAGAGACGGGGTTTCACCGTGTTAGCCAGGATGGTCTCGATCTCCTGACCTCGTGATCCGCCTGCCTTGGCCTCCCAAAGTGCTGGGATTACAAGTGTGAGACACCGCCTATTAGTAGTTAACTTTTGGGGAAGTCAAGTTGTGTGCAGATTTTTGACTGGGGGTTTCTGTGTTTCTAACTCCTGTGTTGTTCAACAGTCAACTCGTATGTGTGTGTGTGTGTGTGTGTGTGTATTCATACACATATATATATACATGCACATGCATGTATATACAAATGTATTTTAAAATAAGCTTTGAGGTATTATTTATAATATAAGAAAATGTACCCATTTTGTATGTATATGATAAATTTTAACAAACGCATGCATCTGTTTAACCATAATATAATCCACACCTAGAACATTTTCATTACCCTAAAATATTCTCTTTTCTTTTGCTGTCTCTTCCCTCTATCCCAGACTTAGGCAACTGTTGATCTCTGCTTGCTGTCACTTTAGATTACTTGTGCTTTTCTAAAAATTCCATGTAAATAAAGTCATACAGTATGTATGTGTCTTTTGTATCTAGCTTGCTTTCACTCAGCCTGGTGTGGTTGATGTTGACCCAGGTTGTTAATTTATCAGTTTGTTCCATTTTTGTTGCCAAATGGTGATCTAGTATATACTAATGGCAATAATCATAGTATATATTTTTACTGATTCTAGAGTGAACACTGTTGCCTCACTATTTTTACTAGTCTGTGGTGCTCAAGATAAATACAAGGAAGACAGGGGCCAGTTCTAGTCACAGAATATTAGGATATTTTATTAATTAATTATACCAGTGACATCATGAGGATAAGTGATGGAAATCTCAAGCCTAGCTCTATCAAGTAAACTTTGCCTGAAGTTTATATTGGCTAGGCTGTTGTCTAACAGTGTATTATCTCTTCCAGTTTCCCCTTAACTGGTACTTTCTATACCGGGTTAGCTTATTTCCTTACATTTTACCATGGCCATTTATAATCCTTAATAACCAGAATCATCATCATTTTCTTTTCTTGAGATTTTGTTATCTTGGTTTGTAGCAGTGGTTCCCAAATGCTAGTGCTTGGACTGGAGCCTGGTCTATGATGAGATTTTTATCAGAAAAACAAAGACAAGGCAGCACATTATTTATAAAGCTGCAGTTTACATTCTGAAATTATTCCTACTCATTTTTTAATGTTAAATGTCTTTTTTTGAAATAAAAATATTGATAGATAAGGTTTTAAAAAATTAATTGCCCTCAGCAAAATAAAACATTGGCAACTCTCTGTGATTCCTTAAAATTTTAAAAAAAGTTTACCTAAAAATTTAAAAATGTATGAAATATAAGATATATATTTAAATATACATATTTTTATTTTCAACTGACACATAATAATTCTAGAACATATATTTATTTATTTTCCTTTTTGTTTTTTTTTGTTTTTGTTTTTGTTTTGAGACAGGGTCTTGCTCTGTTGTCCAGGATGGAATGCAGTGGCATGATCTCAGCTCACTGTAATCTCTACCTCATGGGCTCAAGTGATCCTCCCACTTCAGCCTCCCAAGTAGCTGGGGCTATAAGCGCATGCCACCATGCCTGGCTAATTTTTTTGTATTTTTTTTTAGAGATGGGATTTTGCCACATTTCCCGGGCTGGTCTCAAACTCCTGGATTCAAGAGATCTGCCCACTTTGGCCTCCCAAAGTTCTGGGATTACAGGTGTCAGCCACCATGCCCAGCCATATATTTACTGTTTATGAAAAGTTTTACAAGTTCAAAAATCCGAAAGTCTGGAAAATTTAAAGACAACATATAAGTATGTAAAGCTTTTACTGCATATAAGAAAGTTAAGGCTGGGTGGTGGCCCATGCCTGTAATCTCAGCACTTTGGGAGGCCAAGGTGGGAGGATTGCTTAAGCCCAGGAGTTTGAGATCAGCCTGGGCAACCTAGGGAGACCCTGTCTCTACAAGTGAAAAAAAATACTAGCTGGGCATAGTGGCACGTGTGTCTGGTCCTAACTAACCAGGAGACTGAGGTAGGAGGATTGCTTGAGCCCAGGAGGTCGAGGCTGCCGTGAGCAGGGATTGTGCCACTGTACTCCAGCCCGGGTGACAGAATGAGACCCTGTCTCAAAAAAAGTTAAGCTCTTACTCAGGGAGAAGACAAAAAACAGAGGGTACTATTTAATTAACTACCAAATTAATGCCAAAGAGGCAAGAATAATTTCACAGAGAAGTAGGCTTTTTCATGATGGGATTGGTGAAACCCTTGGATGCTGCTACTGCTGGTTGGTGGTACACACCTTGAGCAAGCGTTTTGATTTTGGGGCTTTGAGTGGTAATCAGTATCCGTAATATTCTACTTCCTCAGCAGGTTCCTTTGATCCCCTCCTGTGGGCTTGGTCTTACCCTTATACAGTTTCCTAAACTTTGGCGCACATTGGAATTGCCTAGGGAGATTTAAAAATTCTTCATGTCCAGGTCACACCCCACACCAATTATATAACAATGTCCAGGATTAAGAACCAGGCATCAGTATTCTTTTTTTTTTTCTTTTCTTTTCTTTTTTTTTTTTTGAGACGGAGTCTCGCTTTGTCACCCAGGCTGGAGTGCAGTGGCGCGATCTCGGCTCACTGCAAGCTCCGCCTCCCGGGTTCACGCCCTTCTCCTGCCTCAGCCTCTCCGAGCAGCTGGGACTACAGGCGCCCGCCACCACGCCCGGCTAATTTTTTGTATTTTTAGTAGAGACGGGGTTTCACTGTGGTCTCGATCTCCTGACCTCGTGATCCGCCCGCCTCGGCCTCCCAAAGTGCTGGGATTACAAGCGTGAGCCAGCGCGCCCGGCCTATCAGTATTCTTAAAAGATCTCCAGGGGATTATAGTATGCAGCAGTTTCAGAACCATTCCTCTGCTATTTAGCTCTATTATGATTTAGACAGATACACTTAAAGAAGCTGAGCTAAAAGCAAATGGTGTTGGTAATTTTTTTGTGACAGGATTGGTGAAACCCTCTGAATGCCCACCAGTAATTCTGGAACAAAAAGAACTCCTGGAAGTGATGGATCAGTTAAGACGTTTGCCTTCAGGACTGGACTCTGTATTACAGAAAACTGTACCATGGGGAGTAGCATTTCATCATGCAGGTATTTCATACTTATAATCTGTTATTAAGAAACCTCCAAAATTCCTCATACTGTCTTAACTTTTATATTTGTGTACATTTATTTCTTGTTAAACACACTTAATATCCTTAGATCTTTTTAAGAAATTGTGTGGGCCGGGCGCAGTGGCTCACGCCTGTAATCCCAGCACTTTGGGAGGCTGAGGCAGGCGGATCACGAGGTCAGGAGATCGAGACCATCCTGGCTAGCAAAGTGAAACCCCGTCTCTACTAAAAATACAAAAAATTAGCCGGGCGAGGTGGCGGGTGCCTGTAGTCCCAGCTACTCAGGAGGCTGAGGCAGGAGAATGGCGTGAACCTGGGAGGCAGAGCTTGCAGTGAGCCAAGATCATGCCACTGCACTCCAGCCTGGGTGACAGAGTGAGACTCTCAAAAAAAAAAAAAAAGAAATTGTGTGGGCTGGGCTGGGCGTGGTGGCTCACTCCTGTAATCCCAGCACTTTGGGAGGCTGAAGCAAGTGGATCACCTGAGGTCAGGAGTTCAAGACCAGCCTGGCCAACATGGCAAAACCCCATCTCTACTAAAAATACAAAAATCAGCTGGGCGTTGTGGCACGCACCTGTAATTCCAGCTTCTCGGGAGGCTGAGGCAGGGAGAATTGCTTGAACCCAGGAGGCAGAGGTTACAGTGAGCTGAGATCGTGCCACTGTACTCCAACCTGGGTGACAGAGCGAAATTGTGTGATAGATTAAACAAGAGTAAAACGAACATGTTTCAGTTTACTTATTTGTATATAGTAGTCTCCCCTTGTTGACTGAAACTATGTTCCAAGACCCTCAGTGGATATCTGAAACCATAGACAGTACCAGCCCCACATATATGACGTTTTTTCATAGCATGTTAAAACTTTTAAATGCATTTGAAATGTGTATGTGTGAGGCGGTATATATATGTGTGTGTGTATATATATATATATACACACACATATATACACACACACACATATATATACATATATACACACACATATATACATATATACATATATACACATATATATGTACGTATATACATATATACACATATATATGTACGTATATACACACACACATATATATATGGTATATAGTAGTCTTTTGTGAGGAATATGTTCCAAGATCCTCAGTGGATGCCTGAAACCACAGATAGTACCAAACCCTTTGTATACTATGTTCTTTCCTATATAGTCACATTATATAGTGCCGGTAGTGTATACAGCATGGATACACGGAATAAAGGGAAAATTCATGTCCTGGGTGGTAGGACATGCAATTTAAAACTTATGAGTTGCTTATTTCTGGAATTTTCCTCTTTATATTTTTGACTTTGGGTAACTAAAACTATAGAAAGCAAAACCACAGATGGGGGAAAACTACTATATACACACACAAAATTTACATTGTATGTAATTTATGATGCATACTAAAAAAGTGAACACCTGTGTACCCACCACTTAATTTTAAAACTAGAACCCCAGCCCTTTAAATTTTTAAACAAAATTGAAAATGAGCCAGCTAAGTATATATTCTATACACTGTTTTTCATTTATTCATGTGTTTGTTCATCGCGTATTTATGTCAGAGGTATATCTGACCAGTGTGATGCATAGGCCCTGAAGATATCTTGATGAATAAGGCATATCACTACCCACAAGGAGTTCATTGTCCAGAACAGTGGTTAGCAAGTTATAGTCTGCTAGTCAAGTCTAGCCTACCATCTGTTTTTGTAAATAAAGTTTTATTGGAACACAGTCATGCCCATTTGTTCTGTTGCTGCTTTCATGTCACAGTGGCAGGGTGGAATAGTTGCAGCAGAGACTTGCTGTTTTCCACAGGAACAGGAAAAGTTTGTGGACCCCTGGTCTAGAAAATAAGATAGAGGTATACTAGAGGCAGCAGATTCTACTCTTTTTTTGTTATTGTTGTTTTGTGAGACTGAGTCTCGCTCTGTTGCCCAGGCTGGAGTGCAGTGATGTGATCTCAGCTCACTGCAAACTCTGCCTCCCAGGTTCAAGTGATTCTCCTGCCTCAGCCTTCTGATTAGCTGGGATTACAGGCGCCCACCACCATGCACAGCTAATTTTTGTATTTTTAGTAGAGGCGGGGTTTCACCATGTTGGCCAGGCTGGTCTCAAACTCCTGACCTCAAGTGATCCACCTGCCTCAGCCTCCCAAAGTGCTGGGATTACAGGCATGAGCCACCGCGCCCGGCCTGATTATACTGTTAAAGAGGTAGACTGTGATGACTCCTGTGTCAACAGTCATAACAATAGCTTCAAAAATCTTTAGAGGCTTGAAGCAGACTCTCAAATCCATTTGTAAGTGAACACGTATAATATTTTCATTATATATCAATAAATATATAAAAACCTCCTTTTTTTAGGTCTGTCTTTTGAGGAGAGGGATATCATTGAAGGAGCCTTTCGTCAAGGTCTCATTCGGGTCTTGGCGGCAACTTCCACTCTTTCTTCTGGGGTGAATTTACCTGCACGTCGTGTGATTATTCGAACCCCTATTTTTGGTGGTCGACCTCTAGATATTCTTACTTATAAGCAGATGGTTGGTCGTGCTGGCAGGAAAGGAGTGGACACAGTAGGTAAGTGAGTTTGAATTTAATTGTAGCAGCATTGCTGAAGGACAGTGTCTATTTGAAATTTGACTAGTGCCTGGCAACCTGTTTCTCATCATGCTGTATGTCTTTATTATCCAGTGCACTAATGTCATCATTGTGGATTCACTTAATATTTGTAGTGAGTATGAGTTATGATTTTCATATATATATATTATCAACTGTTGATTTTCTACAAATGTTGAATTAACGTTATCTTTTGTATACAATAAAATGATTTAGTATTATGTAAATCAAGATGACTTCTTATTACTTAGCTGGAAGATGATTTTTAATTTCTAGGTGTAGTCTACTCTTTAGCACTAATTAATTTTCACAGATGTTAGTTCAACTTAGGTACTGGTCTCAGAAATCAGACAAGGATGCTGGGACGCACCCTCACACTTTGGGAATAGGAACTTGACATCCCATCTTTTTTTCTCGAAATTGGTGCTGGCTCTGAAAAAACACCTTTTCATTTTTTTACCTTGTATCAGCAAGTTATGATTTTTTTTTTTTTACCAGCAATCCAAACAAAAGTTTTTTCTTAAGCAGTGAGGAAGAGGTTTGTTTGAATTAAATGTCAAAACGGCAGCAAACTTTATTTCTAATGTGCTGTATCATTATATGTGTAACTAAATCATTATCAGCCATCTAACATTGAAGAACCTTGGGAGGAACATTCCCTGCCACTTTCTACTCTAGGACATAATTGTCATCTTTCTACTCTAGGACATAATTGACTCCAATATTTTATTAGATATGTCAAAAAAAAAACAAAAACAGGCAAACAGTTCTGTGGCTACTGAAGAGAAATTAGGAAATCCAGGAGAATAAGGAAAGTAGATGGGAAATGGATATTCTGAGTAGAGGAAGCTGGGTAGAACTTTTATTCTAAAAGTTACTGAGGAAGTAACTTTTAGAATAAACTGACTTGTCGCATGAATCCCCAAATATGTCAGTTCTCATTATTCATGGATTCCATATTTGAATTTTCCACCTTAACAGAATTTATTCAGAATCCCAAAATAATACCTCTGGGGCTTTTGCGGACATATGCAGATCTGCGAAAAATTTGAATCTTTCCAAGCACACTTTCCCTGCTGCGGTTGAACAAGCCAAAGCTCTGCGTTTGTTTCAGCTCTTATACTGTGAACAAGCTTCTTTTTAATGGGCTAGTTAGTGCCACATTTTTCACATTTTTGTGCTTTTAGTCGGTGATTTTGCTGTTTAACATGACCCCCAAGCAAAGTACTGAAATGCTATCTAATGTTCCCTAGTGCATTAAGGCTGTGATGTGCCTTATGGAGAAAATATGTGATAAGTTTTCTTTAGGCATGAATTATAATGCTGTTGGCTGGAGCTCAATGTAAACAACTATATACATTAAATAAGATGTCTTTAAACAGAAACATGCATAAAACAAGGTTTTGTATTGATTAAGTGATGAAAACGTTTTTACTAGAGGCTTGCAGGAACCTAATCATCTATTTTCCTTGGCAGCAAGGGTTCAGTATTCTGTGTTCGTGGCAACTTTATAGAACATGACTACCACAAATACCAAAAATTGACTGTAATTTATTGGTAACTGGATTACTTAGAATATAAATTCACTGCTATAACAAAAACCAATACAATAAGTGTTTAACAAAATAGATGTTAATTTCTTTCTCATATAACAGTAAAATTGTATTCTAGGCCTTATATGATGTAATTGTAATTTAGGCCTTATATGATGGCTGTAGTGTGTCGGGGACCTAGTCTTCTATTTTGTTTTAATATTTTCAGCAATGTAGTTTCTATCCTCAGTATATGATGGCTAGTCCAGTCTCTCTCATCACATCTGCATTTCAGCCATCAGGAAGGGAAGATGAGGAAGCAAAGAGCATTCCCTGCCCTTTAAGGCCGCTGCTCAGAAGTTGCACATAGTCTTTCTCTTCACATATAATGGGCCAGAACTTTCACATGGTTACATTCCCCAACTGCAAGAGAGGCTGGGAAATATAATCTTTAGCTTGGGTGGCCACGTGCTCCACTAATACTTAAGAAGATGTGCATGGCTATTGGAACAGCTTTCAGTCTCAGCACCAGTAATAAATGACCCATTTACAATCCCTGAAGGGCATTGGTCAGCCTTTCTTTTAAGCCCTGAAAATTCTGATGACAAAAAAAAAAAAGGCTTCCAATTTGTTGGATTTTTCCTACAGCTGACATCAGAGACGTTTATCCTGTTTCTCTCTTACTTTACCTACAAAATATGCAGATTACATGTATATGCTTAAAAAGATTTGGGGGAAGAGATTGAGATTCTTCCTTCCCATTCCTATTTGCCTACCTCTGTCCATCCCAAATTTTCAATGGACTCACACCTCTGGGGAATGGAGTATAAGTCCATTTTACATAGATAATCGTCTCTCAGGGACAGAAGGTCTTTTAGTTAGTGTAGAAGATAAGGAGAAATAAGAAAAGAAATAAGATGAGATCTTATTTGCCTTGTTATGTTCTTAGCTTATATTTATTATGGGAAAGAACAATTGGAAGGTTAGTGCCCTGGGCTAATTATCAAGCCTTAAATCAGACAACATTCAAACAGAACTAAAATATACTGTAATAAGTTCATTTCTGAGGTCTTAAAGACTTCCAAGCTTTTGATCTTGCATATCATTGTATTTCAGGATGTCATATGACTTGCTCATAACTTCAGGCTAATGAAGAATGTAGGAATATAGTGTTTTATATTCACTATGGAGACTTAAATACTTGGTCATGCTTTTTGTATCGTGTAGCATCATTGGAAATTCTGTGCATTTTATATTCCTGGACAGTACATGGTGTTTTATTTAGATGACACTTCAGTCTTTCCATAGACTACTTAGAAGCTTCCAGTATAGGATGATGGTGCTTTGTGCCAAAATAGCAATTTGCAAGTTCAGCAGTCAGTAATAAATTATTTGATTTTAAATAATTTCAACTTCCCTCTTGTGATGTGGATGAGTCCTCCCCAGACAGGTGGTTGCAGGAACCTGTACATATATACTGATGATCATTTGGACATTTTATAAACCTTGCCCATTCAGGAAAAGGGCAGTTCGTTTTGTTGAAGAATCAAAGCCCTGAAAGACCTTTAAACAGCCCAAAGTGGCTTGTTTATCTTGCTGCTAATGCTAGTTGATTCATTTTCTAGGTAATTTATATGTGTGTGTTTTCTTTCTTAAGCTGGGCTGTTTTGTAGCCATTGCAAGAGCCAGGTGTTATATTCATGTGATTTTTAAAAATTGGATATTGACAAATTATAATTGTATATATTTTTGAGGCACAGAGTGATGCTATCTGTATACAATGCAAAATGATGGAATTAAGCCAGTTAACATATCACCCCCAAATACTTATCATTTATTCTTCCTGTCTAACTGAAACATTTACTCTTTGACCATCTTCTCATCCCTCCCACTCCCTAATGTCTCTTCTGCTTGATTGAGCCTGCTACTAAAGCTTTGATTGCATTTTTCAGTTCAGTCATTGTATTCTTCATCTCTAAGATCTCTTTCTTTTTTATTGTTTCTATTTCTTTGTCAAACTTCTTGTTTTGTTTGTATATTTTTTCCAAATTTTATTTAATTTTTTATCCATATATCCTTGTAGTTCATTGGACTTTTTTAGGAGAATTATTCTGGATTCTTTCTCATTTCACAGATCTTCATTTCTTTAGGGTTCATTGTTGGAGCTTTGTTAGTTTCTTTTGAAGGTATCTTGGCTTCCTGGTTCTTTGTAATCTGTGTTCTTGTGTTGGTATCAGCACATTTGAGGAGACAGCTACCTCTTTGGGTTTTATAGGTGTTCTTTGGCAGGGATAGAACTTCACTTGTCTAGCCTTTGATTCTGAATAGGCCAACTGGCAGCAGCCCTGAGCAGGCAAAGCTTGCTTTGGATTCTGTAGATAATTGGGCTGCTGCCTTTGCTCTGAGTTTGGGTGGGACTGCTGGCTGGGCTCTGCTATCAGGTGAACCCACAAGCTGAGCTCTGCAGTCAGGCAGAGTTGCTGGTTTGGCACTGCAGTCACCTCTCGACTGGGCCCCAGAGTGTATTCCTTGGCCAGATGGTACCCCTATTTGAGATCTGTACTTGGACAGTGTTGCAGGCTGGACCCCAAGGTTAGGTGGAGTTGCTATTCTGGACCAGTGGGCCAGCTGCTATGCTCAGTGGAAATGCATGATTGAGCATGGTGGCTCATGCCTGTAATCCCAGTGACTTGGAAGGCTGAGATGGGAAGATGGCTTGAGCCCAGGAGTTTCAGGCTTCATTGAGTTATGATCATGCCACTGCACTCCAATATGAGTGACAGAGATCCCGCCTCTAAAAATAAAATAAAATAAATGCACATCTGAGGTTTGCCTCCCTGTTTAGGTGGGGACTTGGAGTGGGTTTTGAAACTGAACTGAGAGCTGTTTAAACTTCCACCCTTGGCAGAACTAGTCCCTGCACTTTGCAAAAATACAGTATGATAGGCATCTTCCACCTGGGGCAGGTCCTTGAGGCTGAGCTTGAGCACTGTTTAAAATCCCAGGTTTGGTAGAACTAGCCCCTGCTCCTTTCCAAAATGCACTGTGATGGTCATCTCCTTTCCTGGGCAGGGTCCTCATGAGCTTTAACGCTGGGCCTGGAAGCTGGCCACTAAAGATTCAAGCCAGGTAGAATTTCCTACCACTTCTAGAGGTGATCAGTTTGGCTTTGTCCTGGGCTACACTGTTTAGCTGTTAGCTGGTACCTCTGATTGGGCACCACCACTGGCAGGTACACAGAGCTACCACCAAGATCTGCATGCTGGTTGCCGTAAGCTCTTTGGTTGCCTCCTTGCTTTGTTTCTGCCTGACCCCAGGTGATCTAGCTGTGCTGTTACCCAGAGTGTTCTCTGTGAGGTGAGACTGGAGTTGGCTTCTTGGGAAGCCTCTTCGAATGCTAGGGAAGCTCTATGTTTTCTGGTTCTCTTTTCCCACTGTAGAAGCCATGAGCCCTGGGGATTCCTTTCTGTGTGGTACTATGCTGACTTAGGGGAGTGGAAGGGGTGATGAGGTCAAAGTGAGATAGTTTCTCTTACTATATCTTGCAATTTTTATGTAGTTTTGTGGTCCATGCATAAGTTTCAGACTTATTCTGAAACCTCAAGTTTTGGGGGTTTTTTTTTGGTTATTGTTGTTGTTTTTTTTTTTTAATACATGAAATTTTGCTCTTGTTGCCCAGGCTGGAGTGCAGTGGTGCAATCTCGGCTCACTGCAACCTCTGCCTCCTGGGTTCAAGCGATTCTTGTGCCTCAGCCTCCTGCGTAGCTGGGACTGTAGGTGCGTGCCACCATGCCCAGCTAATTTTTGTATTTTTAGTAGAGGCAGGGTTTCACCATGTTGGCCAGGCTGGTCTCCATCTCTTGGCCTCGTGATCCACCCTCCTCGGCCTCCCAAAGTGCTGGGATTACAGGTGTGAGCCACCTCGCCCGGCTGTTTTGCTTTTTTAATGGTGCCTATCTTTATAATCATTTCTGGGATAAATAGCCATTGATCATCAAGTTTATAATCCTTTTACTTTATCCTATCTTGATTCTCAGTTTGGCAGTTGGGAAGGATAATCTGTACTTTCTCTTTGCCTGGGGTGGTAAGGATATTCCAGCACTGTGCCAGTTTTATTAAAAAAAAAAAAAAAAGTATTCTTCATTTGTCTTTTTGAACCTCTTACCTGTTTTCTTTCCCACAGTATTGGATTCATTTTTGAAGAAAAATTATGATTCTCTCTAGTCATAATGGTTGCAATAATAGTTTGTTCAAATCGTATAGTTGTATATGGCTTTAACATATAAGTGCTTTCATGTATTTTTGTTCATTTTGTTGTCACAATAAAGTATTTAGATTAGTAAATGTTGTAATATAAATTTTGGGTATCTACAAGTATTTTTGAATTTATTTTATCATATAACTGGTAACAATTTACATTTGTATTTTACTTTATAAGTTTGAAAGTACCTCTATTAATTACTTCATTATTCAATAATAATGGTTAATCCTGTAGGGGAAGAAAAAGACTTTTCCTCTACTTTCTTAGGTTCTGCAGTTGGGACCTGCTAATTAAATTGAGAGATTAACAGGAGAAAAGGCATATAAACTTTATTTGATGCTAATATTTTAATTTTTATGTACATGGAAGCCTTTATAGGAAAGGATTGAAGACCTGAGAAACTGTTTAACCTGGGGTCTTATATAACATTTTAACAATGGGCAGTAAATTGTGAAGTGACAAGAAAAAGGAAAAGGTATCTGGGCTTCTAGGGGCAACAAATTGTGAGAAGGTAAATATATGGGGGAAACTAATGGAAGATAGAAGTTATTTTAGTAGGTAGAGTTTGTTTGTGCAGACCCATCTCAGTGCTGGCCTGTCTCCAGTGATAAGGGTTGTTGTCCTGTATGGGAGAGGGAAGGGAAAACATCATCACAAAGGGAAAAATTTATTCTTGCTTTTAGGCAGATAGGGAGAGGACAAAGAGTTCTTTCTGTGTTTGCTGCTTCCCAATGGCTTTCAGCTAAAAATAATCCTTATGCCAAAGTGGCATATTTTGGAGTAGCATATTCTGATCCCCTTCTGTCCAAAGTTCAAAAAATAGCCATAATTTTATTACCATAACAACCACTATCATCTCTTGTCTCCTTTTAAGCAAAGTAGAGCAACTTAAAATCTCTTTAGCAGATATCTTATGGAACTATATTGGGATTTTGCAAATGCATATCTTTTGGTTATAGGCGAGAGTATCTTAATTTGTAAGAACTCTGAGAAATCAAAAGGCATAGCTCTCCTTCAGGGTTCTCTAAAGCCTGTTCGCAGCTGTCTGCAAAGACGAGAAGGAGAAGAAGTAACTGCCAGCATGATACGAGCTATTCTGGAGGTAAGAGAGAGTTTGCTAAATTACCATTTGCTCTTTTATGCCTAAATTAAAGTGGTAAAATATTAGTATATTAAAATCTTAGCTTTATTTATTTATTTTTTTAATTTATTTTTGAGACAGAGTCTTACTCTGTCACCCAGGCCAGAGTACAACGGCATGATCTCAGCTCACTGCAATCTCCGCCTCCCGAGTTCAAGCAATTCTCCTGCCCCAGCCTCCTGAGTAGCTGGGATTACAGGCACACACCACCATCCCTGGCTAATTTTTCTACTTTTAATAGAGATGGGATTTCACCTTGTTGACCAGGCTGGTCTTGAACCAGCCTTCAGGTGATCTGCCTGCCTTGGCCTCCCAAAGTGCTGGGATTACAGGTGTTAGCCACTGTGCCTGGTGCTTTATGTTTTTTTTTTTTTTTTTTTGAGATGGAGTCTTGCTGTGTTATCCAAAATTTCAGATGAATTTAATGATTCATTTCTTTTTTTTTTTTTTAGATGAAGTCT
Source organism: Hylobates moloch (assembly GCF_009828535.3). Taxonomy (NCBI): domain Eukaryota; kingdom Metazoa; phylum Chordata; class Mammalia; order Primates; family Hylobatidae; genus Hylobates; species Hylobates moloch. The sequence continues at coordinate 40,201,454 of NW_026652279.1, forward strand.
GGCTCTGTTGCCAGGCTAGAGTGCAGTGGTGCGATCTCAGCTCACTGCAACCTCTGGCTCCTGGGTTCAAGGAATTCTTGTGCCTCAGCCTCCTGAGTAGCTGGGACTACAGGTGCCTGCCACCACACCCAGTTAATTTTTTTTTTTTTTTTGAGATGGAGTCTCCCTCTGTCGCCCAGGCTGGAGTGCAGTGGTGCGATCTCTCCTCACTGCAAACTCCGCCTCCTGGGTTCACACCATTCTCCTGCCTCAGCCTCCCCAGTAGCTGGGACTACAGGTGCCTGCCACCACGCCTGGCTAACTTTTGTATTTTCAGTAGAGACGGGGTTTCACCGTGTTAGCCAGGAAGGTCTTGATCTCTTGACCTTGTGATCCGCCCGCCTCGGCCTCCCAAAGTGCTGGGATTACAGGCGTGAGCCACTGCGCCTGGCTCACCCAGTTAATTTTTGTATTTTCAGTAGAGATGGAGTTTCACCGTGTTGGCCAGGATGGTCTTGATCTCCTGACTTCGTGATCTGCCCGCCTCGGCCTCCCAAAGTGCTGGGATTACAGGCGTGAGCCACCATGCCTGGCCCACTTATTTTTCTTTTTAAGAAAATATTTTATTTACTTTAAGGAGAACTTTTCTGTTGTCATTAGGTGCTATCAACAGTTACAGTGAGTTGTGATGGGAAAGTTAATAAAGAATCTCTACATTAAGATTCTAAGAACATTTTAAAAAATGAGAATGAAATAGCTTTCTTTATTTTATATTCAGAGGGCTTGCATGTTTTATTTATTTTTTTAATTTTTTTTTTTTTTTTTGAGATGGAGTCTCGCTCTGTCGCCCAGGCTGGAGTGCAGTGGCTGATCTCGGCTCACCACAAGCTCTGCCTCTTGGGTTCATGCCATTCTCCTGCCTCAGCCTCCCAAGTAGGTGGGACTATAGGCGCCTGCCACCAGCCCAGCTAATTTTTTATATTTTTAGTAGAGACGGGGTTTCACCATGTTAACCAGGATGGTCTCCATCTCCAGACCTCGTGATCCGCCCACCTCGGACTCCCAAAGTGCTGGGATTACAGGCGTGAGCCACCGCGCCTGGCGGCTTGCATGTTTTCTTAAAAAGCTACAGAAATTTTCAAATATCTTCTTTCAGATAATAGTTAGTGGAGTGGCAAGTACATCACAAGATATGCATACTTACGCTGCCTGCACATTTTTGGCTGCAAGTATGAAAGAAGGGAAGCAAGGAATTCAGAGAAATCAAGAGTCTGTTCAGCTTGGAGCAATTGAGGCCTGTGTGATGTGGCTACTAGAAAATGAATTCATCCAGAGTACAGAAGCCAGTGATGGACCAGAAGGTAAGTGTGACTTCTCAGTTGCAATTTACTCACTTTTTCATCTTTAGTGAAAGTGTATGACTGCTCAGTGAATGGAAATTGTCTTTTCATGTAGTATAAAAGGAACTTGATTTTTTTGAGCAGCGTATCAACTCATTTTTAGTAAATCAGTATTGTATTTAGCAACTTCAGACCATTATTATAGAGCCTGCTCATACATTTTCATGCACTGGATAAGGTACTATTTGTAAAATTTATCAGCCGGGAGGGTTAGCATGGAATACAGAAAGATAGTATTTTGTTTTATTTTATTTTGAATGTTTGTTCCTCTGTTGTTCCTCACCCTAACCCTAAACCAGGAAAGGTGTATCATCCAACACATCTTGGTTCGGCTACTCTTTCTTCTTCACTTTCTCCAGCCGATACTTTAGATATTTTTGCTGACCTGCAAAGAGCAATGAAGGGCTTTGTTTTAGAGAATGATCTTCATATTCTCTATCTGGTAAGTTCTGTTTTAACGACTATGTTTGTGAAAATAGGGAGAAAAAAATAGATATATAATCCTGAACATCAAAGATACCCTAACAGAACAACTCATCTGTTTTCCATGCCTAGGTTAGTACTGGTGGGAATAGAGAAGAGGTAAGAAGAGAATTGTTTTAAAGTAATAATCTAAATGTTCTAGTTACCTTTAAATTTATTTTCTCCAACCTCCTTTCAAAAAAGATTTGAGTTGTTTTATTAAAAAATATATATTTTTACAATGTATAAAAGAACAGCAAAGGAAAATGGGATATCAGAAAATTAAAGATAAGATGATGATGTAAAACTCAAGCAAAGGTCAATACACAAACATGCATGCCATTAAGTCATGTCCAATGCTGTTGTCAACTTTGATTCTGGGTTTTCTAGCAACCAAAAGAAAGAGGAAAGCTTGATTAGTGTTAATATTCATAAGATAAAAAACAAAACAAGTTTAGGAAAAACATTGCATTTCCCTGCCTAAGAGAAATTTAGTCCTAAAAGGATACTTTGGAACTTAACATTGTTGATAAAAATCTCTATAATAAATGCAATAAGGAATTTTAAAAGTTTGTTTACATTAGACAATGCTCTGTGAATATTATTTTGTATAACAAAGATATTAATAAGAATTGGGTAGTGTTTGAGGTCATATTCTCTGGCAAGAACCTGATCAGAAATAATTAATTTTGTCAGTTAAGAGCAGATGCATGCATTTTGGTAAGCGAGTGATAAGGGGAGGTGAGTAAAATTGAAATTCTCATTAGAATGAAGGGGGCTTATCAGGAAATGTGTTTCAATAAAAAAACACTATGTAGTGAGCAGATGGGAAATGTCTAGACAGTGACAATTTTCTTTTATTACAAACTCACATAATACATGGGTGATAATAGGCTCAAAGGTCTGTGCCCAAGAATGTGACTGGGAGGAATCTCAAAGCAGGTTTCACCGGTCATTTATCATGGCCTTAAAAATAAGTCTCATTTATTATACAGTGGCTAAGATTGTGGGCTCTATGGTCAGACTGCCTTAGTTCAACTTTTGGCCTCATCACTTAGTAATCGTACAACCTTGGGTAAGTACTTAACCTCTCTTAAGATTCCATTTCCTCATTTGTAAAATGGAGATAATAATACCCACCTCAGGGCTGATAGTCTTTGATGAATGTTTGGTATCTGAATAAATATTTAATAACATCTATTATTTCTAGTAAATTCTCCCATAAACATTATGTAAGTCATTTGCCAAATTACCTAACTACTCCTACTCCTGTTCCCTCTCTAAAACATGAAGACTGTTGGCAGTGTTAGTATGCTGAATGCTTGTGGTTAGTGGTCTTGTGTACTTCTCTCACCATTCGAGTTGTATGCCCTTCAAGAATTAGTTGTGTTCCCAAACTTCTTCATGTCAATTTGCTTCTGAGAAAATTAGGCTGAGGCAGAAGGATCACCTAAGGCCAGAAATTTGAGACCAGCATGGGCAACAGAGCAAGAATCTGTCGCTACCAAAAAAAAAAAAAAATTATTAGTTGTGTGTGGTGGTGCATGCCGGTAATCCCAGCTACTTGGAAGGCTGAGACAGAATAATTACTTGAGCCCAGGAGTTCTAGGTTATAGTGAGCTATGATCGTGCCACCATGCTCCAGCCTTGGTGACAGCAAGAGACCTCGTCTCTTAAAAACAAACAAAAAAATATAAGTGAGATAACTGAAAGCTCTGAGAAAAAGTTACAGGAATTTAGACAGGGAAGAAACGAAAAGGACACTGCTCAAAGTTTATTTTACAATTATCTTTAATTTTTTTTTTTTTGCCTCACCTCTCGATACTGGACTACAGGCCCCCACCACCCCGGCTAATTTTTGTATTTTGGTAGAGACGGTTTCACTGTGGTCTCGGCCCGCCTCGGCCTCCCAAAGTGCTGGGATTACAAGCGTGAGCCACCGCGCCCGGCTTTTAATTTTTATTTATTTATTTTTTCGAGTAGAGTCTCACTCTGTTGCCCAGGCTGGAGTGCAGTGGCACAGTCTTGGCTCATTGCAACCTCTGCCTCCCAGGTTCAAACAATTCTTGTGACTTAGCCTCCTGAGTAGCTGGGACTACAGGTGCATGCAACCACACCTGGCTAATTTTTGTATTTTTAGTAGAGACAGGGTTTTACCATGTTGGCCAGGCTGGTCTTGAAGTCCTGACCTCAAGTGATCCACCCTCCTCGGCCTCCCAAAATGCTGGGATTACAGGTGTGAGCCATCGCACCCGGCCAACGATTATCTTTAATATCTAACTTCACATTACAAAACAGAAACTGGATTTCTTAGACAATGTATTGTGGTTATGGTTTAAGAAAGCTATGGTAAATTCTAATCAACAGACTCATGCTCAAAAGGCCTTGACCCCTAGCTCAAAGCATTGGCAATTAAAATACATTTATGTTTTAAGTTAGACAAAACATTTAGTGTTTGCATGTACTATTTTGTATTTTGAATATATAAAACATGTCTGTGATTCAAAAGTCAGAACTATATAAACAGGAATAGTCAGAGAAGTCTGACTACTATATCCATCCCTTCCATGCCTTTTCCACCCACCTTTCATAGATGACTGTTTTCATTCATTTTTAATGTATCTCTTCTCTTTTTTAATTTTACAGAAATTATCAGACATACATATCCTTCACCTTTTTTATACAGAGGGTAGCATGCTGTATACATTATACCTTTTTTTTCTTAGCAGTGTATCTTGCAAATCACTTCATATCAATTCATTTTTTATTCTTTTTTGTAACTCTATAATTCTGTTGTGTAGGTGGATGTACCATTGTTTATTCTATCAGTTCCCTATTGATGGACATTTGGATCATTTTCAATATTTTGTTGTGGCAAATTATGCTGCAGTAAATAACGTGGTACACACAGTGTTTAATTTTTATGGAGGTGTATCTTTAGGAAAGACTCCCGGAAGTGAAATGTAAAACCATAAGTGGTTTTGCAAAGTTGACCTTTGTAGAGTTTGTATCATTTTCCTGTTTTACCAGTGATATATTAGAATAGTTGTTTTTTCACAGCTTCACAAGTAGAGAGTATATGGTCAAACTTTTGTATTTTTGAGTGTAGTTTTAGTTTACATTTTTTTACATTATGAGTAAATTTGAACATTTTCCCCATTTATATAAAATGTCCAGAATGGCAGTCTGTAGAAACAAAAAGTACATTTAGTGCATTAGTAGTTACCCAGGGCTGGGGGAATGTGAGGAGGTTGGATGAAAATGGGGAGTGATTGCTAATGGGTACAGGGCTCCCCACCTCCCTCCCCAGTGAATTGTCCATGTCTTTTGCTCATTGTTCTGTTGTGTGTGTGTTTTTTTATTTTTGTTTTTGTTTTGTTTTGTTTTTAGTTTTAAAGGTTTTTTTATATATTAGGGAGATTGGTGCTTTGTGGTATAAGTAGAAGGATTTTCCTATTGGTTTTTCACTTGTCTTTTGACTTTGCTTATTGTATGTTTTGTCTAGTAGTTGAATTTATGAACTTTTGAATTAGTGAGAAATTTTTTTTGCTCTGAGATTATTAAGGACTTCACCCACATTTTCTTCAAGTAATTGTATAGTTGTGATCCCCCTATTTTTTTTTTTTTTTTTTTTTTTTTTTTAGATGGAGTGTCGCTCTCGTCGCCCAGGCTGGAGTGCAATGGTGCAATCTCGGCTCACTGCAACCTCCGCCTCCTGGGTTCAAGCGATTCTCCTGCCTCAGCCTCCTGAGTAGCTGGGATTACAGACATGCGCCATCACGCCTGGCTAATTTTGTATTTTTTTTTTTTTTTTTTTTTTTTTTAGTAGAGATGGGGTTTCTCCATGTTGGTCAGGCTGGTCTTGAACTTCCAACCTCAGGTGATCCACCTGCCTTGGCCTCCCAAAGTGCTGGGATTACAGGCATGAGCCACTGTGCCTGGCCTGCCCCTATTTTGAGCTCTGCTTCATTTGGAGTGTATTCTAGTACATGGTTCTTCAGTTTCATGTTTTTTTCATAATGGCTATCTGTAATCTCAGCATCATTTATTAAAAAATTCATTTACACAATGACTCAAGATGGCAACTTTTATCTTCTGTATTTCCATTTGTATTTGGGCACATTTCTAATTCCATTTGTCGTTGTGTATATTCCTGTTTCACTTGTTAGTCTGACAAAAGACCAGTTTGACTGATTTTTGTGCCAGTGCCTCTGTTTTAATTAAAACAAGTACAATAATAAAAAAAAAAAAAAAAAAACTTTCTGGTGGGGCAAGTTTCCCTTCATTGCTCTGCTTTTTCAGTGTTCATAGCTATTCTTTTTGGCTTACTGTATTAGTCTATTCTCACATTGCTATAAAGAAATTATGGAGACTGGGATATTTATAAGGAAAAGAGGTTTAATTGGCTCATGATTCTGCAGGCTGTACAGGAAGCACAGTGGCTTCTGCTTCTGGGGAGGCCTCAGAAAGCTTCCAATCATGACAGAAAGTGAAGGGGAAGCAGGCACATCTTATACGGCCAGAGCAAGAGGAACAGTGTGAGAGAGAGGCGGGAGGTGCCACTCACTTTTAAACAACCAGATCTCACGAAAACTCACTATTGCAACGACAGCACCAAGGGGGGTGGTGTTAAACCATAACAAACGGTCTTCATGATCCAATCACCTGCCACCAGGCGCTATCTCCAGCATTGGAGATTACATTTCAACATGAAATTCGGTGGGGACACATAACTATACTATATAAATCTACACTTGGGCCCCTAAATCTCATGACCTTCTTACATTCCAAAATACAATCATCCCTTCCCAACAGTCCCCCGAAGTCTTAACTCATTGCATCATTAACTCAAAAGTCCAAAGTCTCATCTGAGAGAAGGCTAGTGCTTTCCACCGATGAGCCTGTGAAATAAAAAAACTAAGTTAGTTACTCCCAAGATGCAACGGGGCTACAGGCATTGGATAAATACTTCCATTCCAAAAGGGAGTATCTGACTTGGTTAGGTTGTATAATCCTTTTTATGTTGCTGGATTTGGTTTGCTAGTATTTTATTGCTAGTGTTTTATTTGGTTTGCTAGCATTTTTGTCATAAGATACATTGACCTATAGTTTTTTTTTTTTTTTTTATTGTTTTACATTTTTTTTTTTTTATTATACTTTAGGTTTTAGGGTACCTGTGCACAATGTACAGGTTTGTTACATATGTATCCATGTGCCATGTTGATTTCCTGCACCCATTAGCTCGTCATTTAGCATTAGGCATATCTCCTAATGCTGTCCCCGCCCCCTCCACCCCCCACCCCACAACAGTACCCGGAATGTGATGTTCCCCTTCCTGTGTCCATGAGTTCTCATTGTTCAATTCCCACCTATGAGTGAGAACATGCGGTGTTTGGTTTTTTGTCCTTGCGATAGTTTACTGAGAATGATGTTTTCCAGTTTCATCCATGTCCCTACAAAGGACACGAACTCATCATTTTTTATGGCTGCATAGTATTCCATGGTGTATATGTGCCACATTTTCTTAATCCAGTCTATCGTTGTTGGACATTTGGGTTGGTTCCAACTCTTTGCTATTGTGAATAGTGCCGCAATAAACATACGTGTGCATGTGTCTTTATAGCAGCATGATTTATAGTCCTTTGGGTATATACCCAGTAATGGGATGGCTGGGTCAAATGGTATTTCTAGTTCGAGATCCCTGAGGAATCGCCACACTGACTTCCACAATGGTTGAACTAGTTTACAGTCCCACCAACAGTGTAAAAGTGTTCCTATTTCTCCACATCCTCTCCAGCACCTGTTGTTTCCTGATTTTTTAATGATGGCCATTCTAACTGGTGTGAGATGGTATCTCACTGTGGTTTTGATTTGCATTTCTCTGATGGCCAGTGATGATGAGCATTTCTTCATGTGTTTTCTGGCTGCATAAATGTCTTCTTTTGAAAAGTGTCTGTTCATGTCCTTTGCCCACTTTTTGATGGGGTTGTTTGTTTTTTTCTTGTCAATTTGTTTGAGTTCATTGTAGATTCTGGATATTAGCCCTTTGTCAGATGAGTAGGTTGCAAAAATTTTCTCCCATTCTGTAGGTTGCCTGTTCACTCTGATGGTAGTTTCTTTTGCTGTGCAGAAGCTCTTTAGTTTAATGAGATCCCATTTGTCAATTTTGGCTTTTGTTGCCATTGCTTTTGGTGTTTTAGACATGAAGTCCTTGCCCACGCCTATGTCCTGAATGGTATTGCCTAGGTTTTCTTGTAGGATTTTAATGGTTTTAGGTCTAACATTTAAGTCTTTAATCCATCTTGAATTAATTTTTGTATAAGGTGTAAGGAAGGGATCCAGTTTCAGCTTTCTACATATGGCTAGCCAGTTTTCCCAGCACCATTTATTAAATAGGGGATCCTTTCCCCATTTCTTGTTTTTGTCAGGTTTGTCAAAGATCAAATAGTTGTAGATATGCGGCATCATTTCTGAGGGCTCTGTTCTGTTCCATTGATCTATATCTCTGTTGTGGTACCAGTACCATGCTGTTTTGGTTACTGTAGCCTTGTAGTATAGTTTGAAGTCAGGTAGCGTGATGCCTCCAGCTTTGTTCTTTTGGCTTAGGATTGACTTGGCGATGCGGGCTCTTTTTTGGTTCCATATGAACTTTAAAGTAGTTTTTTCCAATTCTGTGAAGAAAGTCATTGGTAGCTTGATGGGGATGGCATTGAATCTATAAATTACTTTGGGCAGTATGGCCATTTTCACCATATTGATTCTTCCAACCCATGAGCATGGAATGTTCTTCCATTTGTTTGTATCCTCTTTGATTTCATTGAGCAGTGGTTTGTAGTTCTCCTTGAAGAGGTCCTTCACATCCCTTGTAAGTTGGATTCCTAGGTATTTTATTCTCTTTGAAGCAATTGTGAATGGGAGTTCACTCATGATTTGGCTCTCTGTTTGTCTGTGATTGGTGTACAAGAATGCTTGTGATTTTTGTACATTGATTTTGTATCCTGAGACTTTGCTGAAGTTGCTAATCAGCTTAAGGAGATTTTGGGCTGAGACAATGGGATTTTCTAGATATACAATCATGTCATCTGCAAACAGGGACAGTTTGACTTCCTCTTTTCCTAATTGAATACCCTTTATTTCCTTCTCCTGCCTGATTGCTCTGGCCAGAACTTCCAGCACTATTTTGAATAGGAGCGGTGAGAGAGGGCATCCCTGTCTTGTGCCAGTTTTCAGAGGGAATGCTTCCAGTTTTTGCCCATTCAGTATGATATTGGCTGTGGGTTTGTGGTATATAGCTCTTATTATTTTGAGATACGTCCCATCAATACCTAATTTATTGAGAGTTTTTAGCATGAAGGGTTGTTGAATTTTGTCAAAAGCCTTTTCTGCATCTATTGAGATAATCATGTGGTTTTTGTCTTTGGTTCTGTTTATATGCTGGATTACATTTATTGATTTGTGTATGTTGAACCAGCCTTGCATCCCAGGGATGAAGCCCACTTGATCATGGTGTATAAGCTTTTTGATGTGCTGCTGGATTCGGTTTGCCAGTATTTTATTGAGGATTTTTGCATCAATGTTCATCAAGGATATTGGTCTAAAATTCTCTTTTTTGATTGTGTCTCTGCCTGGCTTTGGTATCAGGATGATGCTGGCTTCATAAAATGTGTTAGGGAGGATTCCCTCTTTTTCTATCGATTGGAATAGTTTCAGAAGGAATGGTACCAGTTCCTCCTTGTATCTCTGGTAGAATTCAGCTGTGAATCCATCAGGTCCTGGACTCTTTTTGGTTGGTAAGCTATTGATTATTGCCACAATTTCAGAACCTGTTATCGGTCTATTCAGAGATTCGACTTCTTCCTGATTTAGTCTTGGGAGGGTGTATTTGTTGAGGAATTTATCCATTTCTTCTAGATTTTCTAGTTTATTTGCATAGAGGTGTTTGTAGTATTCTCTGATGGTAGATTGTATTTCTGTGGGATCGGTGGTGATATCCCCTTTTTCATTTTTTATTGCATCTATTTGATTCTTCTCTCTTTTCTTCTTTATTAGTCTTGCTAGCGGTCTATCAATTTTGTTGATCTTCTCAAAAAACCAGCTCCTGGATTCATTAATTTTTTGAAGGCTTTTTTGTGTCTCTATTTCCTTCAGTTCTGCTCTGATTTTAGTTATTTCTAGCCTTCTGCTAGCTTTTGAATGTGTTTGCTCTTGCTTTTCTAGTTCTTTTAATTGTGATGTTAGGGTGTCAATTTTGGATCTTTCCTGTTTTCTCTTGTGGGCATTTAGTGCTATAAATTTCCCTCTACACACTGCTTTGAATGTGTCCCAGAGATTCTGGTAGGTTTTGTCTTTGTTCTCGTTGGCTTCAAAGAACATCTTTATTTCTGCCTTCATTTCATTATGTACCCAATAGTCATTCAGGAGCAGGTTTTTCAGTTTCCATGTAGTTGAGCGGTTTTGAGTGAGTTTCTTAATCCTGAGTTCTAGTTTGATTGCACTGTGGTCTGAGAGACAGTTTGTTATAATTTCTGTTCTTTTACATTTGCTGAGGAGAGCTTTACTTCCAACTATGTGGTCAATTTTGGAATAGGTGTGGTGTGGTGCTGAAAAAAATGTATATTCTGTTGATTTGGGGTGGAGAGTTCTGTAGATGTCTATTAGGTCCACTTTGTTTAGAGCTGAGTTCAATTCCTGGATATCCTTGTTAACTTTCTGTCTAGATGATCTGTCTAATGTTGACAGTGGGGTGTTAAAATCTCCCATTATTATTGTGTGGGAGTTTAAGTCCCTTTGTAGGTCACTCAGGACTTGCTTTATGAATCTGGGTGCTCCTGTGTTGGGTGCATATATATTTAGGATAGTTAGCTCTTCTTGTTGAATTGATCCCTTTACCATTATGTAATGGCCTTCTTTGTCTCTTTTGATCTTTGTTGGTTTAAAGTCTATTTTGTCAGAGACTAGGATTGCAACCCCTGCCTTTTTTGTTTTCCATTTGCTTGATAGATCTTCCTCCATCCCTTTATTTTGAGTCTATATGTGTCTCTGCATGTGAGATGGGTTTCCTGAATACAGCACACTGATGGGTCCTGACTCCTTATCCAGTTTGCCAGTCTGTGTCTTTTAATTGGAGCATTTAGCCCATTTACATTTAACGTTAATATTGTTATGTGTGAATCTGATCTTGTCATTATGATGTTAGTTGGTTATTTTGCTCGTTAGTTGATGCAGTTTCTTCCTAGACCTTCGATGGTCTTTACAATTTGGCATGTTTTTGCAGGGGCTGGAACCAGTTGTTCCTTTCCATGTTTAGTGCTTCCTTCAGGAGCTCTTTTAGGGCAGGCCTGGTGGTGACAAAATCACTCAGCGTTTGCTTGTCTGTAGAGTATCTTATTTCTCCTTCACTTATGAAGCTTAGTTTGGCTGGATAGGAAATTCTGGGTTGAAAATTCTTTTCTTTAAGAATGTTGAATATCGGCCCCCACTCTCTTCTGGCTTGTAGAGTTTCTGCCGAGAGATCAGCTGTTAGCCTGATGGGCTTCCCTTTGTGGGTAACCCGACCTTTCTCTCTGGCTGCCCTTAACATTTTTTCCTTCATTTCAACTTTGGTGAATCTGACAATTATGTGTCTTGGAGTTGCTCTTCTCGAGGAGTATCTTTGTGGCGTTCTCTGTATTTCCTGAATCTGAATGTTGGCCTGCCTTGCTAGATTGGGGAAGTTCTCCTGGATAATATCTTGCAGGGTGTTTTCCAACTTGGTTCCATTCTCCCCGTCATTTTCAGGTACACCAATAAGACGTAGGTTTGGTCGTTTCACGTAGTCCCAAATTTCTTGGAGGCTTTGTTCAATTCTTTTTATTCTTTTTTCTCTAGACTTCCCTTCTCGCTTCATTTCATTCATTTCATCTTCCATCTGCGATACCCTTTCTTCCAGTTGATCGCATCTGCTACTGAGGCTTCTGCAATCTTCACGTAGTTCTCGAAACTTGGCTTTCAGCTCCTCCATCTCCTTTAAGCCCTTCTCTCCATTGGTTATTCTAGTTATCCATTCTTCTAATTTTTTTTCAAAGTTTTTAACTTCTTTGCTATTGTTTTGAATTTCCTCCCGTAGCTCAGAGTAGTTTGATCGTCTGAAGCCTTCTTCTCTCAACTCGTCAAAGTCATCCTCCATCCAGCTTTGTTCCATTGCTGGTGAGGAACTGCGTTCCTTTGGAGGAGGAGAGGTGCTCTGCTTTTTAGAGTTTCCAGTTTTTCTGCTCTGTTTTTTCCCCATCTTTGCGGTTGTATCTACTTTTGGGCTTTGATGATGATGATGTACAGATGGGTTTTTGGTGTGGATGTCCTTTCTGTTTGTTAGTTTTCCTTCTACCAGACAGGACCCTCAGCTGCAGGTCTGTTGGAGTTTACTAGAGGTCCACTCCAGACCCTGTTTGGCTGGGTGTCAGCAGCAGTGGCTGCAGAACAGCGGATTATCGTGAGACCACCAATTCAGCTGTCTGATAGTTCCTCTGGAAGTTTTGTCTCAGAGGAGTACCTGGCCCAGTGAGGTGTCAGTCTTTCCCTTCTGGGGGGGTGCCTCCCAGTTAGGCTGCTCAGGGGTGAGGGACCCACTTTAGGAGGCAGTCTGTCCGTTCTCAGATCTCCAGCTGCGTGCTGGGAGAACCACTACTCTCTTCAAAGCTGTCAGTCAGACAGGGACATTTAAGTCTCTGGAGATTCCTGCTGACTTTTTGTTTGTCTGTGCCCTGCCCCCAGAGGTGGAGCCTACAGAGGCAGACAGGCCTCCTTGAGCTGTGGTGAGCTCCACCCAGTTCGAGCTTCCTGGCTGCTTTGTTTACCTAAGCAAGCCTGGGTAATGGCGGGCGCCCCTCCCCCAGCCTCGCTGCCGCCTTGCAGCTTGATCTCAGACTGCTGTGCTAGCAATCAGCGAGACTCCGTGGGCATAGGACCCTCCGAGCCAGGTGCGGGACACAATCTCCTAGTGTGCCGTTTTCCAGGCCCGTTTGGGAAAACGCAGTATGAGGGTGGGACTGACCCGATTTTCCAGGTGCCGTCTGTTACCCTTTTCTTTGACTAGGAAAGGGAACTCCCTGACCCCTTGCGCTTCCCGAGTGAGGCAGTGCCTCGCCCTGCTTCGGCTCGCGCACAGTGCGCTTCACCGACTGTCCTGCACCCACTGTTTGGCACTCCCTAGTGAGATGAAACCGGTACCTCAAGCAGAAATGCAGAAATCACCAGTCTTCTGTGTCACTCGGGCTGGGAGCTGGAGACCGGAGCTGTTCCTATTCGGCCATCTTGGCTCCCCCCACATTGACCTATAGTTCTGTTTTCTCGTGGTGTCTTTGTGTGGTTTTGGAGTAATACTAACTGCACAGTATGAGTTAGGATACATTTCTTCCTCTTCTGTTTTTTTTGAAGAATTTGTTAAAGATTGCTATTAATTGTTATTTAAATGTTTAGTAGATTTCACCAGTCAAGCCACCTGGGCCTGGGCTTTACTTTGGAGTAAGTGTTTTGATGATGAATTTAATCTTTTTTCTTTTATTAACTATTCAGAGTTTCGATTTTTTTCTTCAGTTGGTTTTGGTAGTTTGTGTATTTCCAGAAAATAGTCCACGTTGATTATCTAATTTGTTGGCATTTAGTTGTTCATAATATTCTCTTATAATCCTTTTTATTTATGTAAGGATGGTGGGGGTGGTTCCTCTTTCATTCCTGATTTTAGTAATTTGAATCTTCCTGCATCATTTCTTGATCAGTCCAGCTAAATATTTTTCAATTTTGTTTTCATTCTTTCTTTCAGCGGATCATCTGAGGTCAGGAATTCGAGATCAGCCTGGCCAACATGGTGAAACCCTGTCTGTACTAAAAATACAAAATTACAAAATACAAAAATTAGCTGGGCGTGGTGGCACTCGCCTGTAATCCCAGCTACTCAGGAGGCTGAGGCAGAAGAATCACTTGAACCTGGGAGGCAGAGGTTGCAGTGAGCCGAGATTGCGCCACTGCACTCCAGCCTGGGTGACAGAGTGAGACTCCATCTCAAAAAAAGTTTTTTCTGTACTGAACTTACAGTTTATTTTGTGATTATTCCCTAGACAATACAGTATATCAGCTATTTACATAGTATTTATGTGGTATTAGGTATTATAATTACGCTAGATGATTACTCTGTATATGGCAGGATGTGCATAGGTTTTTTTTTTTTTTCCTTCGTTTTCTGTTTATTTTAATTTTGATTGTCAGGAAAAGAAATTATGTTTGATAGAGTATTGTTCTTTTTCCAGGCCAGGTAGAGAATATTGTCAGTAACTTAGTTTTTCAGTTGTGTAGAAAATGAGTTATGGCACATTTTACTTATTTCCCAAAGTCTTATGATAAATTTTCTTTGCACACAAAACAAACATTTTCTAAAAATACATACAAACAAAAAGATGCATATCAAACATATTAGGAAGGTTGCACATGGGAAGACGGGGAATAGAAATGGGGGGTAGGAATTAAAGAAAATAAATGAGAGAGGGACTTTGTATGGATCAATGATAATAACTCAATCCTCTATTTGACAAAGAAGAAGGAGAAGGAAGAGGAAGAAAAAGAAAGTGGGACAAAGGATCAGAAAGGGAGGAAAATAGAAAAAGGTAGAGTATGACTCCAGGGTAGACCTGTTTTGTTGTTGCTGGGTTGGTTGGTTGGTCTGTCTGTTATATTTTTCATATGTTTTGCCATGTTGGCCAGGCTGGTCTCGAACTCCTAGCCTCAAGTGATCAACCCTCCTCAGCCTCCCAGAGTGCTGGGACTACAGGCGTGAGCCACCACGTCCAGCCCCCACATTGCGTCTGGCCTCCATGGTAGACCTCCCAGACGGGGCGGCCGGGCAGAGGCGCTCCTCACTTCCCAGACGGGGCGGCCGGGCAGAGGCGCTCCTCACTTCCCAGACGGGGCGGCCGGGGTGCATAGACACTATCATTTTATATCAGAGACTTGAGCATCCACAGATTTTGTTATCTGCAGGAGGTCCTGGAACCAATTCCCCATAGATAACAAGAGACAACTATACATTTTGCTATGGTTTGGTGAAGTTCTATAGATGTCTCTTAGGTCTAATTGACTTAGAGTGTTATTTTAGTCTTCTATTTTGTTTTGATTTTCTTAGTAGTTCTATTCATTGTTGAAAGTCGGGTATTGAAGTTTTCAACTACAGTCGGTATTCTCAGGGAATTTGTTCCCCTGTACCTCTTTTACTGCTCGTTTTTGAATGAAGGGATTATTTTCTAGTATAGTTATTATTGCTTAAGGACAGTGATACATTCTGAGAATTGCATCTTTAGGCAATTTCATTGTTGTATGAATATTACAGAGTGTGCTTACACAAATTTAGATGGTATAGCCTGCTACACACCTAGGATATATGGTATAACCTTACTGCTTCTAGGCTACAAACTTGTTTGGCATGTTACTCTACTGAATACTGTAGGCAGTTGTAATACAATGGTAAGTATTTGTGTGTCTAGACATTTCTAAACATAGAAAAGATAATGCAACACGCTAGATGTTTGATGACTATGATGTCACTAGGCAATATTAATTTTTCAGCTCCATTATAATCTTATGGGACTACTGTCATATATGCAGTTTGTCATTGACCAAAATGTCATTATGCAGCACAAAACACTATGACATTTTAATTTTGTACATTTTTCTCTATATTTTTTGCCATTTTTTTTTTTAGTGGTTACTCAAGGGATTATCAGGTACAGCTTAAAATTTATACTAACTTAATTGTAGTGAAATAAAGAAGTATTCTTAAATAACTCTATTTTGATTCCTTTTTTGTGCCATTGTTATACTTATTACATCATTATGTGTTGCAAACCTAACAGTACGTTGTTATACTTAGTATTTTATGTAATTTAATGTTTTTAGAGAAGCTGAGAGAAGAAAGGAGAGCAAATATATGTTTACAGAGTTTTCTTCATTAACATTCTTATTTATGATTGTGGTTTTTTCTTCATTTATTTCTATGGATTTGGGACACCATCTCTTGTCATTTCCTTAGTCCATTACAGCTTTGCTTCTACCTGCCTCCTGTGGGCTGATACTGTCAAATATATTGTGAGTTTTATATGTTATGGGCCCAACAATACAATTACATGCATATTGGCAGGTTGTAGTGGCTCATGCCTGTAATCTCAGCACTTTGGTAGGCTGAGGCGGGTGGACCACTTGAGGTCAGGAGTTTGAGACCAGCCTGGTTATCATGGTGAGGCCCCATCTTTACTAAATATACAAAAATGAGCTGGGTGTGGTGGCGCATACCTGTAATTCTAGCTACTCAGGAGGCTGAGGCACAAGAATCACTTGAACCTGGGAGGTAGAGGTTGCAGTGAGCTGAGATTGTGTCCAGCCTGGGCAACTGAGTGAGACCCTGTGTCAAACAAACAAACAAACAAACCCAATATAGTACAATTATATGCATATTGTTTTATAAGTTGCCTTTTAAATCAGTCAGGAGAAGAAAAGAGAAGTATGTAATGATACTTTTTTTTTTACATTTACAAATACTTTATTTATGTAAGAGTTTAATCTGATATTTATGATTTCAATATTTAAAAATTTTTTTATTATTATACTTTAAGTTTTAGGGTACATGTGCACAATGTGCAGGTTTGTTACACATGTATACATGTGCCATGTTGGTGTACTGCACCCATTAACTCGTCATTTAGCATTAGGTATATCTCCTAATGCTATCCCTCCCCCCTCCCCCACCCTACAACAGTCCCCGGAGTGTGATGTTCCCCTTCCTGTGTCCATGTGTTCTCGTTGTTCAATTCCCACCTATGAGTGAGAACATGCGGTGTTTGGTTTTTTGTCCTTGTGATAGTTTACTGAGAATGATGATTTCCAGTTTCATCCATGTCCCTACAAAGAACATGAACTCATCATTTTTTATGGCTGCATAGTATTTCATGGTGTATATGTGCCACATTTTCTTAATCCAGTCTACTATAGTTGTTGGACATTGGGTTGGTTCCAAGTCTTTGCTATTGTGAATAGTGCCGCAATAAACATACGTGTGCATGTGTCTTTATAGCAGCATGATTTATAGTCCTTTGGGTATATACCCAGTAATGGGATGGCTGGGTCAAATGGTATTTCTAGTTCTAGATCCCTGAGGAATCACCACACTGACTTCCACAATGGTTGAACTAGTTTACAGTCCCACCAACAGTGTAAAATATGTACCCACATAATTTCCTTTGTTGACTCTCTTTTTTTGTTTGGAATTGAAATATGGTTTTGGGTGAGTTTCTTTCAACCTGAAGAGCTTTCTTTAGTATTTTTTTTGTTTCTTTTTTTTTTTTTTTTTTTTTTTTTGGAGACAGAGTCTCATTCTGTTGCCCAGGCTGGAGTGCAGTGGTGCAGTCTCTGCTCACTGCAACCTCCATCTCCCAGGTTCAAGCAATTCTCATGCCTCAGCCTCCCAAGTCCCTGGGATTACAGGCATGTGCCACTACTCCTGGCTACCTTTTTTTGTATTTTTAGTAGAGACAGGGTTTCGCCATGTTGTTGACCAGGGTAGTCTCGAACTCCTGACCTCAAGTGATCCAACACCCCCCCCCCCCCCCCAGCCTGAGCCGCTGCGCCTGGCTAGCATTTCTTATAAAATGGATTTGCTAGCAAAATTTTCTCAGGTTTTGTTTATCTGGAAATGTTTGTGTTATTTTTATTTTTGAAAAATAACTCTCCTTTATATAATATTCTTAGTTGAGGCTGGGCATGGTAGCTCATGCCTGTAATCCCAGCACTTTGGGAGGCTGAGGCAGGTGGATAGCTTGAGCCCAGAAGTTTGAGACCAGCAACATGGTGAAACTCCGTCTTTACCAGAAAAATACAAAATTAGCCAGGTGTGGTGGTATGCGTCTGTAGTCCCAGCTACCTGGGAGGCTGAGGTGGGAGGATGGCTTCCGCCCAGGAGGTGGAGGTTGCAGTGAGCTGAGATCGTGCTACCGCTCTCCAGCTAGGGTGACAGAGCCAGACCCTGTTTCAAAAGAAAAAACAATGTTTAGTTGACAGATTTTTTTTTTCTTTGAGCAGTTTGAATATGTCATCTCACTGCATTTTTTGGCCTTCTTGTTTCTGGTGAGAAGTAAGCTTTTAATCTTATCAGGTTTCTCTTACATATGATGACTTTTTCTTGCTATTTTCAAGATTTTTTTTCTTCAGTTTTTTTTTTTTTTTTCTTGAGACGGAGTCTCGCTCTGTCGCCCAGGCTGGAGTGCAGTGGTGCAATCTCGGCTCACTGCAAGCTCCGCCTCCCGGGTTCACGCCATTCTCCTGCCTCAGCCTCTCCGAGTAGCTGGGACTACAGGCGCCCGCCACCACGCCCGGCTAATTTTTTTGTATTTTCAGTAGAGACGGGGTTTCACCGTGGTCTGGATCTCCTGACCTCGTGATCCGCCCGCCTCGGCCTCCCAAAGTGCTGGGATTACAAGCGTGAGCCACCGCGCCCGGCCTTTTTCTTCAGTTTTAATGTTTTGACTGTGAGGCGTCTTTGTGTGGATGTCTTTGTATGTATCCTGCTTGGAGTCCACTGAGTTTCTTGGATATGTAGGTTAATGTCCATCAAATTTGGAATACTTTTAGCCATAATTTCTTCAGATGATTTTCCTTTTTCTTTCTGTCTTCTCCTGGTACTCATGCATATGTTGGTACAGTTAATGTTTCCCATATTCCTTTAAGGCTCTGTTCATTTTTTCTGCTTTCTCCTCTCCCTGTTTCAGATTGCATAGTCTGTATTAAGCTATTCATGTTTGCTGATTCTTTCTTATGCCAGCTTGGATATACTGTTGATCTCTCTAGTAAATTATCCATTTTAGGTCCAGGTTTTGTGGCTCACGCCTTTAATCCTAGCACTTTGGAAGGCCAAGGCCAAGGCCAAGGCAGGAGTGTTATTTGAGTTCAAGACCAACCTGGGCAACATAATACCATTTTAGTTACTGCACTTTTTTTTTTTTTTTTTTTTTTTTTTGAGACAGGTTCTTGCTCTGTTGCCCAAACAAGAGTACAGTGGCACAATTACAGCTCACTGCAGCCTTGACCTTCTGGGCTCAAGCAGTCTTCCCACCTCAGCCTACCAAGTAGCTGGGACCACAGGCATGTGCCATCATCCCTGGCTAATTTTTGTATTTTTTTGTAGAGACAGTGTTTCACCATGTTGCCCATGCTGATCTCGAACTCCTGAGCTCAAGTGGTCCTCCCCTCTCAGCCTCCCAAAGTGCTGGGTTTATAGGCATGAGCCACTTTGCCTGGCCAGTTATTGTACTTTTAACTCCAGAATTTTCATTTGGTTCTTTTAAAAATAATTTTCTCTTTATTGTATTCTCTACTTAATGAGACATTGGCATCATGCCTTTTACTTCAAGCATGGTTTTTGTTTTTGTTTTTACCATATTTATAATTTTGCTTTGAAGTCTTATTTCAATAGCTGGACCCTCTCAAAGGTATTTCTTTTTATTACTTTTGCTTGCTTTTCCCCCTGTGTTTGAGACATACTTTCCTATTTCTTATATGTTTCATAATTTTTGTTGAATCTTGACATTTTGGGTAATATATCAACTCTGAATATTGATTCTTTCTTCCCTTATCTCCTCTATGTTATTGATTCTTTCTTGACAATTACTCAGAATACTTAAGATTGTACCTACAGTTAGAATATTGATATTAGAAGTGTCTATAATTAAAAACTTAGGTTCTGGCCAGGTGCAGTGGCTGATGCCTGTAATCCCAGCATTTTGAGAGTCTGAGGCAGGAGAATTGCTTGAGGCCAGGAGTCTGAGACCAACCTGGGCAACAGAATAAAACCCAGTTTCACCAAAAAAATTAAAAAATTAGGCAGACGTGGTGGCACTCACCTTGTAGCCCCAGCTACTTGGGAGGCTGAGGTGGGAGGATTGCTTGAGCACAGGAGGTTGAAGCTGCCGTGAACTGGATCCCAGCCTGGATGATAGAACAAGACCTTGTCTCAAAAAAAAAAAAAAAAAAAAAGACTTGGGTTCTATAAAATCCAGTTTGTATGCTTAGTGATCTCTTTCCATTTGTCCTGGCAGTGCATTGTTTGTGAATAAATGATGTTTCCATATGAATGAGGTATTATCACAGTTAGACATTTTTGTAAATCCTGAGGCCTTTGTCTTGTTATTTTAAGTAATTTTATTTTATTGTAATTTTTTTTGAGATGGAGTCTTGCTCTGTTGCCCAGGCTGGAGTGCGGTGGCACAGTCATAGCTTACTGCAGCCTCAAACTCCTGGGCTCAAGCGATCCTCCTGCCTTGGCCTCCTACAGCATTGGGATTACAGGCATGAACCACCACAGCCGGCCATTTTATTTATTTTATTTTATTTCATTTTTTTAAAGACAGAGTCTCACCTGGTCAGTTGAGCTAGAGTGCAGTGGCACAGTCATAGCTCACTGTGGCCTCAAACTTTTGGGTTCAAGCCATCTGTCCATCTCAGCCTTCTGAGTAGTGAGTAGCTAAGACTACAGGGGCATACCATCATGCCTGGCTTTTGTCTTTAATATGAAGGTTGTGTATAATGGTTTTTTGTAATATAATAGTTTTAGTTAATGAATAATACTTCTTCCTTTTAGGTTACACCTATGTTTGAGGATTGGACTACTATTGATTGGTATCGATTTTTCTGTTTATGGGAGAAGTTGCCAACTTCAATGAAAAGGGTGGCAGAGCTAGTGGGAGTTGAAGAGGGGTTCTTGGCCCGTTGTGTGAAAGGAAAAGTAGTAGCCAGAACTGAGAGACAGCATCGACAAATGGCCATCCATAAAAGGTAAACGTCAAGGTCTCTGGGCTCTCCGGTATTTAACACAGTGTCTTGCATGTAGTAGATGCCCAGTTTATTGCAGTCACTTTCATTGTCAATAAAATCAAAATTTTGGCAGAGTATAAGATTTTTCAGTTTTCTTTTTTTTCTTTTCT
Source organism: Hylobates moloch (assembly GCF_009828535.3). Lineage (NCBI taxonomy): Eukaryota > Metazoa > Chordata > Mammalia > Primates > Hylobatidae > Hylobates > Hylobates moloch. The sequence continues at coordinate 40,222,287 of NW_026652279.1, forward strand.
TTTCTTTTTTTTATTTTGAAATGGAGTTTTGTTCTTGTTGCCCAGGCTGGAGTGCAATAGCACGATCTCGGCTCACCGCAACCTCCGCCTCCCAGGTTCAAGCGATTCTGCTGCCTCAGCCTCCTGAGTAGCTGGGATTACAGGCATGTGCCACCACGCCTGGCTCATTTTATATTTTTAGTAGAGATGGGGTTTCTCCATGTTAGTCAGGCTGGTCTCAAACTCCTGACCTCAGGTGATCCGCCAACCTCCGCCTCCCAAAGTGCTGGGATTACAGGCGTGAGCCACCACGCCTGGCAAGTTTTCTATATTTACTAAATTTATTGGTATTTTAGTTTCTTTCTGCAGCTCACAGTTTAGCAGCCATTATATATAAAGATCTTATCTTTTAAAGTAGAATATTTAATTACCTCTCTTTTGTAAAAAAGGTGTTGATCAGAAGAACCACCAACTTACTGTGACTTCACCTGGGGTTATGCTTTATATCATGCTTAAAAGTGATTAATTACCAATAGAGAAGAAGAGCTAATTAAAAGATTCAGGTGGAAAAATTGGTACAGGCTGTTAGCTTCTTTGAAATATAATGAAATTGGCTGGGTGCAGTGGCTCACGCCTGTAATCCCAGCACTTTGGGAGGCCAAAGTAGGCGGATCACTTGAGGTCAGGAGTTTGAGACCAGCCTGGCCAATGTGGTAAAACTCTGTCTCTACTAAAAATACAAAAAGCCATTTGTGGTGGTGCGCACCTGTAATCCCAGCTACTTGGGAGGCTGAGGTGGGGGAATTGCTTGAACCCAGGAGATGGAGGTTGCAGTGAGCCAAGATTGCGCCACTGCACTCCAGCCTGGGCAACAGAGTGAGACTCCGTCTCAAAAAAAAAAGAAATATAATGAAATGATTTTTCTTAAAAAGTCTCTAGTATATTATTTATAATATGGTTAAGTATAAATTTTATAAGGATTTATATACTTGGATTACTTTTGCTACCATTGCCTTTCAAATCAAAATTGGATGCTATATTTATATTGTCATTTTATTGGAGTAATGATATACATGTAGCTGTACATCAAGTTATCTTTTAAATTTTTGTGTCATCACATTTCTTGAACCAAGTCTCATTTCTTGTTAGCAGCAGTTTTGAATATGGGCAACTTTTTGTTATACAGACATTAGTTCTTTACTATAGTACTAATGCATGTCAAAACTTGCTTTGCAAGCATTGATCTCAATCTTTGTCCAGTAACCCTATTTTCTATTAAGAATCTCACCACAATGTATTATATAAGCCCTCTGTTGCCTTTCCAGTTCTTAGTCATTTTTCAGCACACACTGTATCTCCTAGTAGACGTGAAGGATCTCTTACCATGCTTTTGATGATTTATTCCCAGGTTTTTCACCAGTCTTGTGCTATTAGATTTAATCAGTGAAGTTCCCTTAAGGGAAATTAATCAGAAATATGGATGCAATCGTGGACAGATTCAATCTTTGCAACAGTCAGCTGCTGTTTATGCAGGTCAGTTAAACAAAGGGTTTCACATTTATTTAATATTGTGATTTGAAGTCGAGTTAAGATTACTTTTTTTTCAAATTCCATTTTATTGTAGGCTTCTTTAAAAGTGCTATAATTTTGTACAGTTCTTGCCATCATCAGAAAATTCAAAACTATGGCTCCTCAGGGCTCAGTACCATGTTACAGAGGATTGGTAACTAGCTGAATGTCTTGGCCTCTATTCCTTAGCAACCTGCTGACTATCCTCCTTTCTGTTTTCCTTTTCTTTTTCCTGTTGCAAGAAAAAACAGAAACAAAGTTCTCTGTGGTCTCCCCTTTCTCATTAAGGTACTGATTGCTGGGCGCGGTGTCTCATGCCTGTAATCCCAGGCCTCCTTTGGGAGGCCGAGTCGGGTGGATCATGAGGTCAGGAGTTCAAGACCAGCCTGGCCAAGATGGTGAAACCCCATCTCTACTGAAAATACAAAAAATTAGCCAGGTGTGGTGGTGGGTGCTTGTAATCCCAGCTACTCGGGAGGCTGAGGCAGAGAATTGCTTGAACCCGGAAGGCGAAGGTTGCAGTGAGCTGAGATTGCACCACTGCACTCTAGCCTGGGTGACACAGCGAGACTCTGTCTCAAAAAAAAAAAAAAAAAAAAGGTACTGATTAATACATATTGTTGAGGAGAAGGATGGAAGATGGAGAGGGATTTCTGAACTCCTGTCTGACTGTTATAAAAATGATCTAAGGACCCAGTGGTCTGCCTTAATGTATTAAACCCTAAGCAAACGAGAAATTCTGGGTCTGATTTTACTAAGGAATCCTTACAAGCCCTTAAGAAGGAAACTATGGGCTACAAGAGGGTGTGTTATATGTATAATAGGTTTCATCATGAAGATATGTGCTTATGAGGGAGTACCGCGGGGAAGATGAGAAGAGATAGTGGTAAGAAGGGAGGGACTCACTCTTTTTTTTTTTTTTTTTTGAGACGGAGGCTCGCTCTGTCTCCCAGGCGGAGTGCAGTGGCACCATCTCGGCTCACTGAAAGCTCTGCCTCCCAGGTTAATGCCATTCTCCTGCCTCAGCCTCCCGAGTAGCTGGGACTACAGGCACCCGGCACCACACCCGGCTAATTTTCTTTTGTATTTCTAGTGGAGACGTGGTTCCACCATGTTAGCCAGGATGGTCTCGGTCTCCTGACCTCGTGATCCACCTGCCTCGGCCTCCTAAAGTGCTGGGATTACAGGCGTGAGCCACCGCGCCCAACATCTTTACATGTTTTTTTTTGAAAATTTGTATTATTTTAATTATTTTTATATACAGAAAACTCAACAGTGTACGTTTAACCCAGTTTAGTGGCAAGTTCTTTAGCCTTTGCCTTTTTGAGCGTGGTGATACGAGCCACAGACTTAGGACCCAGGATGTTGCTGCCCCAGTGACGGTGGATCTCATTGTATCTGTCGTTGTAATTGGTCCTGATAGCTTCCACCAGCTTAGCCAAAGTGCCTTTGTCTTCCGAGTTCACCTGTGTGAAGGCAACAGTGGTGCAGGTCTTCCTGTGGACTAGATGTCCCAGTCTTGCCTTCCCCTTGATAATGCAGTTAGGGACCTCCATTTTACGACACAGGGCAGGCAAGAAGACAACCAGGTCGATGGGATCCACGTCGTGTGCAGTCACCACCAGCTGAGCTTTCTTGTTCTCCACCAAGGTGGTGACGGTGTTAACTCCTGCTCGAAGGACAGGTGGTCTCTTGGTGGGGACGTCCCCTTTGCCAGCAGCTTTCTTCTCGGCCCAGGCCAACAGCCTCTGCTTCTTCTCTTGCTTTGTCTCTGGTCTCTACTTGTGGGCCAGCTTAAGCAGCTGAGTAGCTGTTTGGCGGTTCAGGGCCTGGGTGAACTGGTTAATCGCAGGAGGCACTTTCAGCTGCTTATAGAGGATGGCTCTCTGCCGCTGCAACCTGATATAGCGGGGCCATTTCACAAAGCGGGTGAGGTCTCTTTTGGGCTGGATGTCCTGCCCAGTGCCAAAATTCTTAGGCCTTTTCTCAAACAGGGGATTCACCACTTTCTTACCTCCTGCTTCTTCACGACAGCAGGGGCCGGAGCCACCTTCTTTCCCTTGGCCTTCTTTCCTTTTGGCATCTTGGGCGGCGGGAGGAGAGAGACCTTTACATGTTTTTAAGAGTTCTCTTTTGCTTAAGAAAGAGAGAGAGAGAGGAGTGAATTAGGGTGAGGGCTTCTTGTTTGTTTTGTGTTTATGTGCTCTGCCTCAGTTTTCATGTGTTAACTTGAGGATTAAGAATAAATAAGATGACATTTAATGTCATCTCATAAAATTAGCACATTTATTGTCCAATTAGTTAAGGCTCTTAATATATATCTGCTCCCTTGTTAACTTACGTCTTGGGCCTTGTTAAATCTTACAATTTTGCAGGGATAAAACAAAAGAAAATATAAATACGTCTAACGAAATGGAGAATTCGTCTGTAAAAAAAATTGAATTCAACAAATATTCTATGAATGTTCTAGGGATGATTACAGTATTTTCCAACCGTCTGGGCTGGCACAATATGGAACTGCTACTTTCCCAATTTCAGAAGCGTCTTACGTTTGGCATCCAGAGGGAGCTGTGTGACCTGGTTCGGGTATCCTTACTGAATGCTCAGAGAGCCAGGGTTCTCTATGCTTCTGGCTTTCATACTGTGGCAGACCTTGCAAGAGCAAATATTGTGGAGGTGGAGGTGATTCTGAAAAATGCTGTGCCTTTCAAAAGGTAAGAAAATACCTTTACCTACATGGGCTTATTAAATAAAAAGCATCATGTCAATTTTAAAATAATAGATAATGTATTAAAGTATTTTTCTCTTAAATAATCTTATTATATACTTGGTGTAAGTGGAAGAAAATATGGCTACTTTTTCCCCGTTGCAGATTACTTTTTTTTTTTTGAGATGAAGTCTCACTCTTGTTACCCAGGCTGGAGTGCAATGGTGCGATCTTGGCTCACTGCGACCTCCTCCTCCTGGGTTCAAGCGATTCTCCTGCCTCAGCCTCCCGAGTAGCTGGGATTATAGGCACCCACCACCAGGCCCAGCTAATTTTTGTATTTTTAGTAGAGACGGGGTTTCACCATGTTGGCCAGGCTGGTCTTGAACTCCTGACCTCAGGGCAATCCACCCGCCTTGGCCTCCCAAAGTGCTGAGATTATAGGCGTGAGCTACCACGCCCGGCCACAGATTACTTTTTATTTTGCATATTTTAAAAATAATACATGACTTAAAAACATTCCTACTAGAACATCTGAGTGGGGCTGGGCACAGTGACTCATGCCTGTAATCCCAGTACTTTGGGAGGCTGAGGCTGATTGTTTGAGTTTAGGAGTTCAAGACTAGCCTGGGCAACATAGCAAGAGCTCATCGATACTAAAATTAAAAAAAAAAAAAAATAGCTGGGCGTGGTGGCATGTGCCTATAGTCCCAGCTACTTGGGGATGTGAGGCTGGAGAGTTGGTTGAGTCCTGGAGGTCGAGGCTGCAGTGAGCCCTGATAGTGCCACTGAACTCCAGCCTGGGTGACAGAGTAAGATCGTGTCTCAAAAAAAAAAAAAAAAAGTACTGAGCAAAAGTTTGGTATCAATGCTTTCTGCTTTGATGAATTTTGATTTTGATCTGCTTTGATGGATTTTGATAATTTTGATGTGATTTCATTATATATCTCGGGCTCATCTTACACTTTAGGCAAGAGCATTTTAAAATATATTCCTCTGAAATGTTCTTTGGAATGCTAGTGTCCCTCAAAACAATTTGTGAGAAGATTCCTTGATTATTTTTTTGTGTGTATGTCTGAATAACCAATTTATTGAATGGGCTAGACTCACTATATAAATCAAGGAATAGCTTAATTGTTTTTTCTACCACTGTTTTTTTGAACTCACTCTTATACGAAATCTCAGGCAGATTCTATAGGTATTTAATTACTTTCAGGTACCAACAACCAGTTTTATTTTCAGGTATTAAACAATTTGTTCTAGATGGAAGCATCAATCTCATTTCCAGTTAGTGTTTCTTCCCTCCCACTCACTTTAAACCTGACTCCCAGCTCTGAGACCTTAATCTGTGTGGGAGGGGTGGGGTATAGTATTTTACTATCCTCTTTGCTCTTGCATATCTCTTGCCCATGGAAGACAATTTTCCACAGACCGGAGGTGGAGGTGGGGGTAGGGGGTGGGGGAGATGGTTTGGTTTTAGGATGAAACAAAACAATTAGATTCTCATAAGGAGCATGCAACCTAGATTCCTTGCATGTACAGTTCACAATAGGGTTTGCTGCAGCTGATCTGACAGGAGGCGGAGCTCAGGCAGCAGTGCTCCCTTGCCTGTAGCTCACCTCCTGCTGTGCGGCCCAGTTCCTAACAGGCCATGGACTGGTACTGGTCTGCATCTCGGGGGGTTGAGGACCCCTGGTTTAGACTTTTAACTGGCCACTTGAAATCTGTCCACACTTGCACGGTTTAGAGGTCAGTCAGAGATTTGGGCAGAGTTTATATGAAGAATTACGAGTTGTTCTTCTCTAGTTATCTGTTCTAGACTGCCTTAAATTTCCAATTAATGTAGTTACTCTTAACTCTCTTCTGACTTCTGTCAATCAGTGAACTCCAGGTTTTTATCTAAGTTTTTAGCCAACCTACAGGGTGCTGACTGGGCCCTGCCTTCAGGTAAAAAGTGAAAATTCACCCACTGCCATTTCTTTCTTCCAAGTCTCAACCCCCCTCCAATTTTTACTCTTTTGTTCATTTTCTAGTCCCTTCATATATTTTGCCCAGAGTTTATATTGTGTATTGTACAGAAGGATTTGTTTTCTTTCTTGTCTTTTTTTTTGTGTGTGACAGTCTCGCTCTGTCACTCTGGAGTGCAATGGCGTGATCTCGGCTCACTGCAACCTCTGCCTCCTGGGTTCAAGCAATTCTCCTGTCTTAGCCTCCCAAGTAGCTGGGACTACAGGCACATGCCGCCACACCCGGCCAATTTTTGTGTTTTTAGTAGAGAAAGAGTTTTACCATATTGGTCAGGCTGGTCTTGAACTCCTGACCTCAGGTGATCTACCCACCTTGGCCTCCCAAAGTGCTGGGATTACAGGCATGAACCAGTGCACACAGCCTTTTAAAAAATTTTTTTAATGAAACAGGGTCCTGCTCTGTCTCCTTGGCTGGAGTGCAGTGGCATGATCTTGTCTCACTGTAACGCCTCCTGGGTTCGAGCAATTCTCATGCCTCAGCCTCCCAAGCAGCTGGAATTACAGGTACCCGCTACCATGCCCGGCTGATTTTTTGTATTTTTAGTAGAGACAGTGTTTCACCATGTTGGCCAGGCTGGTCTCGAACTCCTTGCCTCAAGTGATTCGCCTTCCTCAGTCTCCCAAAGTGCTGGGATTACGAGCATGAGCTACCGCGCCGGGCTGGATGTTTTTCAATGGAAGTTTCATGGCTTTCACTTTTTTAAAGGCTTCTACTTAAATAATCTGTCTTAGCAAAGCCTTCCTTTATTATGCCGTTTAAAAACTACAGAACCACCCACCCCTTTCTGGTGCCTCATTTTTGTATACAACTCTTATCACCAGGTAATATAGAATGCATTTTAAACTTTCGTTTATTTTCTGAATTCCCCAGCTAGAATGTGCCATGAGAGCAGATACATTTCTGTCTCTTCTTCATTGTTATTTTTTCAGTTCCTAGAACAGCTCAGATTGCATGTTTAATAAATATTTGCCTTATGAATGAATGAATTCATTTCTGTCTTTTCCCATCTCCTTGTGTAGTGTCCGGAAGGCAGTGGATGAGGAAGAGGAGGCAGTTGAAGAACGTCGGAATATGCGAACTATCTGGGTGACTGGCAGAAAAGGTTTAACTGAAAGGGAAGCAGCAGCCCTTATAGTGGAAGAAGCCAGAATGATTCTGCAACAGGACTTAGTTGAAATGGGAGTGCAATGGAATCCATGTGCCCTGTTACATTCTAGTACATGCTCATTGACTCATAGTGAGTGCGAAGTAAAGGAACACACATTTATATCCCAAACTAAGAGTTCTTATAAAAAAGTATCATCAAAGAACAAAAGTAACACCATATTTAGTGATTCTTATATTAAGCATTCACCAAATATAGTGCAAGACTTAAATAAAAGTAGAGAGCATACAAGTTCCTTTAATGGTAATTTCCAGAATGGGAATCAAGAACATCAGAGATGTTCCATTTTCAGAGCAAGAAAACGGGCCTCTTTGGATATAAATAAAGAGAAGCCAGGAGCCTCTCAGAATGAGGGGAAAACAAGCAATAAGAAAGTTGTTCAGACTTTTTCACAGAAAACAAAAAAGGCACCTTTGAATTTCAACTCAGAAAAGATGAGCAGAAGTTTTCTATCTTGGAAACATAGAAAGCATCTAAAGCGATCTAGGGACAGCAACCCCCTGAAGGACTCTGGAGTGTGTAGAATCCATTTACAAGGACAGACTCTGTCTAATCCTAGTCTTTGTGAAGACCCATTTACCTTAGATGAGAAGAAAACGGAATTTAGAAATTCAGGGCCATTTGCTAAAAATGTATCTCTGAGTGGTAAGGAAAAAGATAATAAAACATCATTCCCATTACAAATAAAGCAAAATTGTTCATGGAATATAACACTAACTAATGATAATTTTGTGGAACCTATTGTCACAGGATCTCAGAGTAAAAATGTGACTTGTCAGGCCACTAGTGTGGTTTGTGAAAAGGGCAGAGGAGTAGCTGTTGAGGCAGAAAAAATAAATGAAGTGCTGATACAAAATGGTTCAAAAAACCAGAATGTTTATGTGAAACACCATAACACCCATCCAATTAACCAGTACCCACGAAAGCAATCTCATGAACAGACAAGCACTTTTACCAAACAGAAAAATATAATAGAGAGACAAATGCCCTGTGAAGCAGTCAGTAGTTACATAAATAGAGACTCAAATGTTACTATTAATTGTGAAAGGATAAAGTTTAATACAGAGGAAAATAAACCAAGTCATTTTCAGGCATTAGGAGATGATATAAGCAGAACTGCAATACCCAGTGAAGTACTTCCATCAACTGGAGCATTTAGCAAATCAGGAGGCCAGCATGAGAATTTTCTAAATATTTCTAGACTACAAGAAAAAACAGGTACTTATACAACAAACAAAACTAAAAATAGTCATGTTTCTGACTTAGGTTTAGTCCTCTGTGATTTTGAAGATAGTTTCTACCTGGATACTCAGTCAGAGAAAATAATACAACAGATGGCAACTGAAAATGCCAAACTAGGAGCAAAAGACACCAACCTGGCAGCAGGGGTAATGCAGAAGAGCTTAGTCCAACAGAACTCGATGAACTCTTTTCAGAAGGAGTGTCACATTCCTTTTCCTGCTGAACAGCATCCTCTAGGAGCGACTAAGATAGATCATCTGGACCTTAAGACTGTAGGTACTATGAAACAAAGCACTGATTCACATGGGGTTGATATCCTGACTCCAGAAAGCCCGATTTTCCATTATCCAATACTACTGGAGGAAAATGGTCTCTGTTTTAAAAAGAATGAACTTTCTGTTACTGATTCTCAATTAAATAGTTTTCTTCAAGGTTATCAAACACAAGAAACTGTGAAACCAGTTATACCTCTGATTCCTCAAAAGAGAACTCCCACTGGTCTAGAAGGAGAATGTCTTCTAGTTCCTGAAACAAGTTTGAATATGAGTGATAGTTTACTATTTGATAGTTTCAGTGATGACTATCTAGTAAAAGAACAATTACCTGATGTGCAAACGAAAGAACCCCTTCCTTCAGAAGTAACAAACCATTTTAGTGATTCTCTGTGTCTACAACAAGAAGACCTAATTAAAAAACCAAATGTAAATGAGAATCAAGATAGCCGCCAGCAGTTGACTTTTTCCAATGATGAATCTATTATATTTTCAGAAATGGATTCTGTTCAGATGGTTGAAGCTTTGGACAATGTGGATATATTTCCTGTCCAAGAGAAGAATCATACTGTAGTATCTCCTAGAGCATTAGAACTAAGTGATCCAGTACTTGATGAGCACCACCAAGGTGATCAAGATGGAGGAGATCAAGATGAAAGGGCTGAAAAATCAAAATTAACTAGGTCCAGGCAAAATAATTCATTCATATGGTCAGGGGCATCATTTGATCTAAGTCCAGGACTGCAAAGGATTTTAGATAAAGTATCCAGTCCTCTAGAAGATGAAAAGCTAAAATCAATGACTACAAACTTGTCTAGTTTGAATGGAAAAAATACAGAGTTAAATGAAGAACAAGAAGTTATTTCAAACTTGGAGACAAACCAAGTGCAGGGAATTTCATTTTATTCTAATAATGAAGTAAAAAGCAAGATTGAGATGCTAGAAAACAATGCCAATCATGATGAAACCTCATCCCTCTTACCTCGTAAAGAAAGTGATATAGTTGATGATAATGGTCTCATTCCTCCTACACCCATTCCAACATCTGCTTCTAAGCTGACATTTCCAGGGATTCTTGAAACACCTGTAAACCTTTGGAAAACTAATAATGTTTTACAACCTGGTGAAAGTAATTTATTTGGCTCACCTTCAGATATTAAAAACCACGATTTAAATCCAGAGAGTAGAAATGGGTTCAAAGACAACAGCTCTATTAGTGACACAAGCTTTTCACTTCAGTTATCACAGGATGGATTACAGTTAACTCCAGTCTCAAGCAGTTCAGAAAGTTTGGCCATTATTGATGTAGCAAGTGATCAAAGTCTTTTTCAAACATTCATTAAGGAGTGGCGGTGCAAAAAGCAATTTTCCATCTCACTGGCTTGTGAAAAGATTAGAAGTTTGACATCTTCTAAAACTGCTAATATTGGCAGTAGGTTTAAGCAAGGTAAGAATTTTTTTAATTTTATTTTTTCATATTTGTAAACTACTTAGTACACTGAGGTAAGAGTTAGATTTCTCAATGTTAGATATTAAATATAATCTATTCAAATTGTAGTATGTATCCTCTGTGGATTTATGTGTAGAACAGGCTTATTTACTCAGCATACCTAAATTAATTAATGGTAGTTGCCCTCCAGTATAAGAGGTGCATGTAATATATATTAGAATAAAAGTTTACAAAAATAAAGATAATATATATTTTGAATATGAGTGTGACATTTCTTTTATGGTATATTAATGTTGTAACATAATGGTTTTTATTAATCATCAGTGCTCATGAATTCTTTTCTTTTTTTAATTTTTCTCCTTTCTTTCTTTTCTTTCTTTCTCTCTTTCCTCTTTCTTTGTCTTGTTCAGTTGCCCAGGCTGGAGTGCAGTGGCGTGATCTTGATCTTCGCTTACTGCAACCTCCACCTTCTGAGTTCAAGTGATTCTCCTGCCTCAGCCTCCCAAGTAGCTAGAAGTACAGGCATGTGCACCATGCCCAGCTAATTTTTGTATTTTTAGTAGAGGTGGGGTTTCACCGTGTTGTCCAGGGTGGTCTCAAACTCCGGACCTCAAGTGATCCACCTGTGTTGGCCTCTCAAAGTGCTGGGATTACTGGCATGAGCCACTGCTCCCAGGCTCATGAATTATTATTATTATTATTATTATTATTATTATTTTAGACAGAATCTCGCTGTTGGCCAGGCTGGAGTGCAGTGGCGTGATCTCGGCTCACTGCAACCTCTGCCTCTTGGGTTCAAGCAATTATTATTATTTTTATTATTATTATTATTATTTTAGACAGAATCTCGCTGTTGGCCAGGCTGGAGTGCAGTGGCGTAATCTCGGCTCACTGCAACCTCTGCCTCTTGGGTTCAAGCAATTCTCCTGCCTCAGCCTCCTGAGTAACTGGGACTACAGGCGCATGCCACCACGCCCAGCTAATTTTTAATTTTTTTTTGTGTTTTAGTAGAGATGGGGTTTCACCGTGTTAGCCAGGATGGTCTCGATCCCCTGACCTCGTGATCCACCCTCCTCGGCCTCCCAAAGTGCTGGGCTTACAGGCGTGAGCCACCATGCCTGGCCTCATAAATTATTTTCTATTAAATTGTAATATCCTTGTTTTCTTATGTAATTACAAAAGTACATTGCTAATAGGAACTTTGTTCTTCACAGTGTACATTAGCTACATTTTCCAAGATTTATCTTGAGTAGAAATTACACCTCCGTTGATAGTCATGAATTGTATACTGAAATGTTGCTTCCGAAACCTTGCGGAGCTATTCCAGGTTTTGAGAGAGTTGAACCTTTTGGTCAAGTAAGGCTATGTATATTCCTGTCTTATTGCATGAACTCTGCCTTTTGGATTGTGGGGACCAGTTGTAGTCAGCTTGACAACCTGCTGTGGAAATCAGGTGTTTGATTAGATTGATTAAACCTTGCTATTTTATGAATTAATTTGTTCATAAAGGTTTGAGTATTTGTCTGATTTTCAATTCATGGAGCAGATGTGTTTACCACAACTTTTATGTACTTTTAGTGTTGAATAGCACTTTGCATTTTTGATGCAACAAACAAAATTGAGCACATTTTCTGTATCAAGCTATATAATAGTGGCTAGAGGGATGAAAAAGTTCACCTAAATTTAATAAATATGTACTAATTTCCTATGTGCCAGTTGTTTTCCTGCTACTAGGGATATAATTATCAATAAGACAGATTGATTCTTGACCTTTATAAAATTGGAGATACATTATTTTAGGAAAAAATATTGACTCTAGATACAAAATTATGCTTCTTCACTAAGGAATAATAGTCTTTATTTTTCTGGAGTTTCTTAGCTAAGAATTGCTGAATTTGCTGCAAAATATTTGTAGTATACAAATGATCTGTATTTTTGTTTGAGTTATAAAATTTGAAATGCAGCCTCCCTTTCTTGAAGTTAATCATTATAGATTTATTTTAACAAATCTTTGGTAGCTTTTTCATAGTGACAGTTATCTTAATTGATGGGAAGCCTGGAAAGATCTTACTTATACTTAAAATGACTGTCCAAATGCATATTTTAAGATCTGGAAATTTTGCCTATCAAAGTTAGGTTTTTTATTATAATTGTTTTAACAATTTATATAATGTCTTTATTTTTAGAGATTTTTAACTATTTCACTTTGTTTTACTTAGCTAGCTCACCTCAGGAAGTTCCTATTAGAGATGATGGATTTCCTATTAAAGGTTGTGATGACATCTTGGTGGTTGGACTGGCAGTATGCTGGGGTGGAAGGGATGCCTATTATTTTTCATTGCAGAAGGAACAAAAGCATTCTGGTAAGTAATGAGTATTTGGCTAAGTCACTATGTAATTAGTGTAACATCCATTAGGGTAGTGACGTTATATTTTGAGAATAATTTCCTGATACTTACCTAGGATTTATTTTTAGAGTTTAAATTTTTTTTTTTTCCTTTTTTTTTTTTGAGACAGAATGTCACTCTTTTTCCCGGGCTGGAGTGCAATGGCATGATCTTGGCTCACTACAACCTTCACCTCCTGGGTTCAAGTGATTCTCCTGCCTCAGCCTCCCAAGTAGCTGCTATTACAAGCATGTGCCACTGTGCCGGCTAATTTTGTATTTTTTTAGTAGAGACAGGGTTTTACCATGTTGGTCAGGCTGGTCTTGAACTCCTTACCTCAGGTGATCCACCCGCTTTGGCCTCCCAGAGTGTTGGGATTACAGGCGTGAGCCACTGTGGCTGGCAAAAATTGTAATTTTTTGGAGAGCAGCTGGCATGTACATTATTGCATATATTAACTAGAATTAATGTTTTAAGAAGCACTTCCTCACTTCTCCCTGCCTGTCACACGAGGCTATTCATGCTATGGGTTTTTCCTCTGAGGGGGCAGTGAAGCCTCAGGGACTCTCTTGCCACCTTTAGGGTTTGCTTTTGAAGACTAAACGATGGCAGTTTATTTTCAGTCTTCTGTCCTCCCATTGAATGGGTCTGAAACTCATCTAGAGGGCATGTTGAGCTAGAGATCTATAGTAGTCGAATCATATAAACTTTGGAGAAGTCTTTGGAGTGGAAAGGATGTAATCTGGAAATACCCTGTGATCTGACTGTGGTTGTTGGATACCCCAGCTGATAGGTTGGTTTTGGACAGGAGCAAAATTAATAAGGAAACATTTTAAAGGATGCTGTATAGTGTCTGTTCCTTAGTGAGCATGAAATATTTTCAGTTGTTTTGCAGGAAAATATGTTGGGGTGAGTAGTTACTTAAGCTTTTTTTTTATTTTGGATAGAATAATATCTGTTCATACTAAATCTCTCTTTAAAATTTATTTCCAAATACTTTTCCTGTCTTTAACTCCTCATTTTGGGAAATGTAATTTTGTTTTTAGAAGTATTAATGTTTAATATTTTCTCCCACCTAATTAAGTAGAGCATTAAAAATCTTCTAGCCTAAGTCATAATTTTTCGATTATGACGCATTTCGTTTACATAGCTGATATGACCTGGATAAGATGCTGAATTACTCGTTACATGGAACCAGACCCTTAGGCTTCTGAGTCTTTTTCAGTCTTTCTACTAAAGATTGCTGCTTCAAATGAATGCATGTAATTTTTGATTTTTGCCTTAAAAATGTTTTTTCCTTTTTTTTTTTAAAGAAATTAGTGCCAGTTTGGTTCCACCTTCTTTAGATCCAAGCCTGACTTTGAAAGACAGGATGTGGAACCTTCAATCTTGCTTGCGAAAGGAATCTGATAAAGAACGTTCGGTTGTCATCTATGACTTCATCCAGAGCTATAAAATTCTTCTTCTTTCTTGTGGCATCTCCTTGGAGCAAAGTTATGAAGATCCTAAGGTTCTATGTCTTATTTAATTTTTATATACTTAAAACAACATTTTTAGTGTTAATTGTTAAATGACTTGGTATTTCCTTAGCGTCAATAATACAGCTTAAGTATTTTAGAGTAGTCACTTCTTTGTTCAATAATCTCATTTACCCAGAATAGAATATCATGCACCAAATATCTCTGTGTAGATAAAAACAGAGATGTCACAAATTTGGAGCCCTAAAGAGTTTATGTCTTTCCTCAGAGATTTTTTAAAAATTTTAATTTGGGTCATAAGTCCTAAGTTTTCTGTCTAATAGTAAATTGGAAGTGAAATGAGAACAGATTTAGGTGTATGGTAGCAGGAGGTCTTAAATATTCATGAGGGTGGAGGCAGAAAATTGGAAAAGAGTGTGAATAAGATGTCAAAAAGGATTGTAGTTAGTGGCCATTTAGCATAGAGGCAAATCCCCTTACTGGCTCCTGAGAACTTTCCTTTATAATAGCAAAGTATGATGCACTCTTCATAGTGATGACTCAGTTAAGAAACATGTTAACTTTTACATCAGACTATTTCATTCAATATTCCCCTATAAAACTTTATTCTTAACCTACAAAAGAAATAATTGAGTCATATAGTAAAGTAATTGTCAGAATTATGAACAGGGCTTAGATTCCTTATTCTAATCCAGTTAATGATCTGCCTGATCTAGTATTAGAAACTACAGGACTCCTAGTCTCATGAGGAAGTTGGAAATAGCAATCAAATGAATAATTGGATGGTTCTGGTGACAGACCCCCCATTCTGAGGGGAAAGTCTAGAGGCTTCTTGAAACTCTGGATATAAACTTTTAATGGTAAAACATTTATGCCTCTTTTTTTTTTTTTTTTTTTTTTTGAGATGAAGTTTTGCTCTTGTTGCGCAGGCTGGAGCGCAGTGGTGCGATCTCGGCTTACTGTGACCTCCACCTCCCAGGTTCAAGCGATTCTCTTCCCTCAGCCTCCTGAGTAGCTGGGATTACAGGTGCCCACCACCATGCCCAGCTAATTTTTTGTATATTTAGTAGAGACAGGGTTTCACCATGTTGATCAGGCTAGTCTTGAACTTCTGACCTCAGGTGATAAACCCGCCTCAGTCTCCCAAAGTGCTGGGATTACAGGCATCAGCCACCGCGCCTGGCACCTCACTTCTTTTGATGATGAAGGAACTAAATATACCTAAAACCTCACAGGCCCATCTTTATTACAGTAGCTTAGCCCAAATTATCCTTAAAATATGTTAGCCTTCTTGGAGGAGTCCATCTTCATTTTCAGACACATGGTTTGAGTTTGCTGAGACACACTTGTTTTTCAAGCCTACTGCTAAACTGGATCGGCCTGAGCATTGTAGTAATGGAATAGTTACAACTTTTCTTTCTTTGAAAGCTACTGCTGTTGTTGCTACCAAAAATGAGTCCTGTTACAATTATTCTTTCATTCTTTCCTGGGAAGACCACTGAATAAATATTAAATGAAACTAAGTGAGGTTAGAAATGAGCTTTCTTTTTTTCCTTTTTCATTTAGAGGTACAAAAGTGTCTTTGAAAAAAATCAGGAAAATATTCTCATTGCTATCCCATTCAGGTGGCATGCTGGTTACTAGATCCAGATTCTCAGGAGCCGACTCTTCATAGCATAGTTACCAGTTTTCTTCCTCATGAGCTTCCACTCCTAGAAGGGATGGAGACCAGCCAAGGGATTCAAAGCCTGGGGCTAAATGCTGGCAGTGAGCATTCTGGGCGATACAGAGCATCTGTGGAGTCCATTCTGATCTTCAACTCTATGAATCAGCTCAACTCTTTGTTGCAGAAGGAAAACCTTCAAGGTAAAAACCAAGTTTCTGACATTTTTATGTTATAGATTAGAGATAGAGATTTAGCCACTCTTTATCAAAAATGGGTAAATTACACATTTATGCAAATCCTACCTTTGGATTGTCTAGTGCTTTTTTTCTATAAAAGGCCAGAGAGTAAATATTTTTGGCTTTGTAAACTAAACAATCTCTATCACAAATACTCAAGTCTGCCATTGTAGCAAAAGAGCAGCTGTAGACAAGAGCAAAACAAATGGCTGTCTTCCAATAACACTTTACAAAAACATGCATCTAATGTTAGTTTGGCCGTAATTGCTGATTTCTGGCCCTTGTGTGAAGAAGAGAATTACAAAATTGCATTTATGCAGTTGTTGCTAATTTTGTATTTGAACTTTATCAAAGGATTTTTTTTCACACTTAGAAGACATCCTTAATGGATTTCAGAAAGTTAACTCTTTTCTTTTTGGAACTATTAACAAACAGATGTTTTTTCATGGCAAGGGATAATCATGAGAGTCTCTTTTTTCCCTCATGACAACTAACATGAATTTATTGTCATTGTTATCTGCTGGCCCAGATCGAGCACCCTGACTACAGAGAGCTTAAGGGATGCTTATGGTAGAGATGTGAAGTAGAACAAATTTGGCTTCATTGTGAGGAGTGACCGAATTTATTGACTAATCAATAGGTACTAGAAAATAGATGGATGAATTCATACAGACTAGGGTTTGGATCTGGGCTATCCACTTATGAGCTGAGGGACTTTGGGCAAACTACTGAAACTGTAAGTCTGGTTCTTATAAAGTTGTTCTAAGGATTAAATAAGATAGTGAATATGGGCAGTGTTTGTCACAGAGCAGGTGCTTATTATGTTAGTTGATTATTATAATTTTTAACTTTCACAGTTTCAGTGTGCTTTTGAAAGCTCCTTTTTTTTTCTGCACTTTCAAAAATGTATGGCTAGCCTAGCTCAGTGGCTCCTGCCTGTAGTCCCAGCTACTCAGGAGTCTAAGGTGGGAGGATCACTGGAGCCCAGAAGTTCGAGACCAGCCTGGACTACATAGTGAGACCCCATCTCAAAAAAAAAAGGGGTGGTTAGGAGGTATTAAATGCATTTTTGTACAGTGTTAATGCTTTCTTATTCATAGAATTCAAGAATTGAAGTGCATTGAGATAAGGGAAGTTTTTGGAGAGAATGTGGACAGCTATCAGATTTAGTTTGAATATAATTATTTCTTCGTAGAAAGAGATATAGATATGTTTTATTTTTAAAATTTTTCTGTTAGCCAGGAGGTATTCTTATCTGATATAGAAAGATATTTTAACTACAACTTTGATTTCTTTAATAACTGTAAGATTATTCAGTTATTTATTTTGATATATTTGGTAAGCTATATATATACATTTTTTCCAAATCTTTTTTTCTTTTTATTACTCCACTGTGACATTCCCATCCTATATACTTTATTTTTATTTATTTATTTATTTATTTTTTATTATTATACTTTAAGTTTTAGGGTACATGTGCACAATGTGCAGGTTTGTTACATATGTATACATGTGCCATGTTGGTGTACTGCACCCATTAACTCGTCATTTAGCATTAGGTATATCTCCTAATGCTATCCCTCCCCCCTCCCCTCACCCTACAACAGCCCCTGGAGTGTGATGTTCCCCTTCCTGTGTCCATGAGTTCTCATTGTTCAATTCCCACCTATGAGTGAGAACATGCGGTGTTTGGTTTTTTGTCCTTGTGATAGTTTACTGAGAATGATGGTTTCCAGTTTCATCCATGTCCCTACAAAGGACATGAACTCATCATTTTTTATGGCTGCATAGTATTCCATGGTGTATATGTGCCACATTTTCTTTTTTTTTTTTTTATTACAATTTAGGTTTTAGGGTACATGTGCACAATGTGCAGGTTTTTTACATATGTATCCATGTGCCATGTTGATTTCCTGTACCCATTAACTTGTCATTTAGCATTAGGTATATCTCCTAATGCTGTCCCTCCCCCCTCCCCCCACCCCACAACAGTCCCCGGAGTGTGATATTCCCCTTCCTGTGTCCATGAGTTCTCATTGTTCAATTCTCACCTATGAGTGAGAACATGCGGTGTTTGGTTTTTTGTCCTTGAGATAGTTTACTGAGAATGATGTTTTCCAGTTTCATCCATGTCCCTACAAAGGACACGAACTCATCATTTTTTATGGCTGCATAGTATTCCATGGTGTATATGTGCCACATTTTCTTAATCCAGTCTAGTGTTGTTGGACATTTGGGTTGGTTCCAACTCTTTGCTACTGTGAATAGTGCTGCAATAAACATACGTGTGCATGTGTCTTTATAGCAGCATGATTTATAGTCCTTTGGGTATATACCCAGTAATGGGATGGCTGGGTCAAATGGTATTTCTAGTTCTAGATCCCTGAGGAATTGCCACACTGACTTCCGCAATGGTTAAACTAGTTTACAGTCCCACCAACAGTGTAAAAGTGTTCCTATTTCTCCACATCCTCTCCAGCACCTGTTGTTTCCTGCTTTTTTAATGATGGCCATTCTAACTGGTGTGAGATGGTATCTCATTGTGGTTTTGATTTGCATTTCTCTGATGGCCAGTGATGATGAGCATTTCTTCATGTGTTTTTTGATTGCATAAATGTCTTCTTTTGAGAAGTGTCTGTTCATGTCCTTTGCCCACTTTTTGATGGGGTTGTTTGTTTTTTTTCTTGTAAATTTATTTGAGTTCATTGTAGATTCTGGATATTAGCCCTTTGTCAGATGAGTAGGTTGCGAAAATTTTCTCCCATTCTGTAGGTTGCCTGTTTACTCTGATGGTAGTTTCTTTTTCTGTGCAGAAGCTCTTTAGTTTAATTAGATCCCATTTGTCAATTTTGGCCTTTGCTCCCATTGCTTTTGGTGTTTTAGACATGAAGTCCTTGCCCACGCCTATGTCCTGAATGGTATTGCCTAGGTTTGGTTTTCTTGTAGGATTTTAATGGTTTTAGGTCTAACATTTAAGTCTTTAATCCATCTTGAATTAATTTTTGTATAAGGTGTAAGGAAGGGATCCAGTTTCAGCTTTCTACATATGGCTAGCCAGTTTTCCCAGCACCATTTATTAAATAGGGAATCCTTTCCCTATTTCTTGCTTTTGTCAGGTTTGTCAAAGATCAGATAGTTGTAGATATGCGGCATCATTTCTGAGTGCTCTGTTCTGTTCCATTGATCTACGTCTCAGTTGTGGTACCACTACCATGCTGTTTTGGTTACTGTAGCCTTGTAGTATAGTTTGAAGTCAGGTAGTGTGATGCCTCCAGCTTTGTTCTTTTGGCTTACGATTGACTTGGCGATGCGGGCTCTTTTTTGGTTCCATATGAACTTTAAAGTAGTTTTTTCCAATTCTGTGAAGAAAGTCATTGGTAGCATGATGGGGATGGCATTGAATCTATAAATTACCTTGGGCAGTATGGCCATTTTCACCATATTGATTCTTCCAACCCATGAGCATGGAATGTTCTTCCATTTGTTTGTATCCTCTTTGATTTCATTGAGCAGTGGTTTGTAGTTCTCCTTGAAGAGGTCCTTCACATCCCTTGTAAGTTGGATTCCTAGGTATTTTATTCTCTTTGAAGTAATTGTGAATGGGAGTTCACTCATGATTTGGCTCTCTGTTTGTCTGTTATTGGTGTACAAGAATGCTTGTGATTTTTGTACATTGATTTTGTATCCTGAGACTTTGCTGAAGTTGCTAATCAGCTTAAGGAGATTTTGGGCTGACACAATGGGGTTTTCTAGATATACAATCATGTCATCTGCAAACAAGGACAATTTGACTTCCTCTTTTCCTAATTGAATACCCTTTATTTCCTTCTCCTGCCTGATTGCTCTGGCCAGAACTTCCAGCACTATGTTGAATAGGAGTGATGAGAGAAGGCATCCCTGTCTTGTGCCAGTTTTCAGAGGGAGTGCTTCCAGTTTTTGCCCATTCAGTATGATATTGGCTGTGGGTTTGTCGTAGATAGCTCTTATTATTTTGAGATACGTCCCATCAATACCTAATTTATTGAGAGTTTTTAGCATGAAGGGTTGTTGAATTTTGTCAAAGGCCTTTTCTGCATCTATTGAGATAATCATGTGGTTTTTGTCTTTGGTTTTGTTTATATGCTGGATTACATTTATTGATTTGTGTATGTTGAACCAGCCTTGCATCCCAGGGATGAAGCCCACTTGATTATGGTGGATAAGCTTTTTGATGTGCTGCAGGATTCGGTTTGCCAGTATTTTATTGAGGATTTTTGCATCAATATTCATCAAGGATATTGGTCTGAAATTCTCTTTTTTGGTTATGTCTCTGCCAGGTTTTGGTATCAGGACGATGCTGGCTTCATAAAATGTGTTAGGGAGGATTCCCTCTTTTTCTATCGATTGGAATAGTTTCAGAAGGAATGGTACCAGTTCCTCCTTGTACCTCTGGTAGAATTCAGCTGTGAATCCATCAGGTCCTGGACTCTTTTTGGTTGGTAAGCTATTGATTATTGCCACAATTTCGAACCTGTTATTGGTCTATTCAGAGATTCAACTTCTTCCTGATTTAGTCTTGGGAGGGTGTATTTGTTGAGGAATTTATCCATTTCTTCTAGATTTTCTAGTTTATTTGCATAGAGGTGTTTGTAGTATTCTCTGATGGTAGATTGTATTTCTGTGGGATTGGTGGTGATATCCCCTTTTTCATTTTTTATTGCATCTATTTGATTCTTCTCTCTTTTCTTCTTTATTAGTCTTGCTAGCGGTCTATCAATTTTGTTGATCTTTTCAAAAAACCAGCTCCTGGATTCATTAATTTTTTGAAGGGTTTTTTGTGTCTCTATTTCCTTCAGTTCTGCTCTGATTTTAGTTATTTCTAGCCTTCTGCTAGCTTTTGAATGTGTTTGCTCTTGCTTTTCTAGTTCTTTTAATTGTGATGTTAGGGTGTCAGTTTTGGATCTTTCCTGCTTTCTCTTGTGGGCCTTTAGTGCTATAAATTTCCCTCTACACACTGCTTTGAACGTGTCCCAGAGATTCTGGTAGGTTGTGTCTTTGTTCTCATTGGTTTCAAAGAACATCTTTATTTCTGCCTTCATTTCATTATGTACCCAATAGTCATTCAGGAGCAGGTTGTTCAGTTTCCATGTAGTTGAGCGGTTTTGAGTGAGTTTCTTAATCCTGAGTTCTAGTTTGATTGCACTGTGGTCTGAGAGACAGTTTGTTATAATTTCTGTTCTTTTACATTTGCTGAGGAGAGCTTTACTTCCAACTATGTGGTCAATTTTGGAATAGGTGTGGTGTGGTGCTGAAAAAAATGTATATTCTGTTGATTTGGGGTGGAGAGTTCTGTAGATGTCTATTAGGTCCACTTTGTGTAGAGCTGAGTTCAATTCCTGGATATTCTTGTTAACTTTCTGTCTCGTTGATCTGTCTACTGTTGACAGTGGGGTGTTAAAATCTCCCATTATTATTGTGTGGGAGTTTAAGTCCCTTTGGAGGTCACTCAGGACTTGCTTTATTAATCTGGGTGCTCTGTATTGGGTGCATATATATTTAGGATAGTTAGCTCTTCTTGTTGAATTGATCCCTTTACCATTATGTAATGGCCTTCTTTGTCTCTTTTGATATGTGCCACATTTTCTTAATCCAGTCTATTGTTGTTGGACATTTGGGTTGGTTCCAAGTCTTTGCTATTGTGAATAGTGGCGCAATAAACATATGTGTGCTTGTGTCTTTATAGCAGCATGATTTATAGTCCTTTGGGTATATACCCAGTAATGGGATGGCTGGGTCAAATGGTATTTCTAGTTCTAGATCCCTGAGGAATCGCCACACTGACTTCCGCAGTGGTTAAACTAGTTTACAGTCCCACCAACAGTGTAAAAGTGTTCCTATTTCTCCACATCCTCTCCAGCACCTGTTGTTTCCTGATTTTTTAATGATCACCATTCTAACTGGTGTGAGATGGTATCTCATTGTGGTTTTGATTTGCGTTTGTCTGATGGCCAGTGATGATGAGCATTTTTTCCTGTGTTTTTTGGCTGCATAAATGTCTTCTTTTGAGAAGTGTCTGTTCATGTCCTTTGCCCACTTTTTGATGGGGTTGTTTTTTTTTTTTCTTGTAAATTTGTTTGAGTTCATTGTAGATTCTGGATATTAGCCCTTTGTCAGATGAGTAGGTTGCGAAAATTTTCTCCCATACTGTAGGTTGCCTGTTCACTCTGATGGTAGTTTCTTTTGCTGTG
Organism: Hylobates moloch; assembly: GCF_009828535.3. Taxonomy (NCBI): domain Eukaryota; kingdom Metazoa; phylum Chordata; class Mammalia; order Primates; family Hylobatidae; genus Hylobates; species Hylobates moloch. The sequence goes on from NW_026652279.1 coordinate 40,244,693, forward strand.
CAGAAACTCTTTAGTTTAATTAGATCCCATTTATCAATTTTGGCTTTTGTTGCCATTGCTTTTGGTGTTTTAGACATGAAGTCCTTGCCCATGCCTATGTCCTGAATGGTAATGCTTAGGTTTTCTTCTAGGGTTTTTATGGTTTTAGGTCTAACATGTAAGTCTTAATCCATCTTGAATTAATTTTTGTATAAGGTGTAAGGAAGGGATCCAGTTTCAGCTTTCTACATATGGCTAGCCAGTTTTCCCAGCACCATTTATTAAATAGGGAATCCTTTCCCCATTGCTTGTTTTTGTCAGGTTTGTCAAAGATCAGATGGTTGTAGATATGCAGTGTTATTTCTGAGTGCTCTGTTGTGTTCCATTGATCTATATCTCTGTTTTGGTACCAGTACCATGCTGTTTTGGTTACTGTAGCTTTGTAGTATAGTTTGAAGTCAGGTAGTGTGATGCCTCCAGCTTTGTTCTTTTGGCTTACGATTGACTTGGCAATGCAGGCTCTTTTTTGGTTCCATATGAACTTTAAAATAGTTTTTTCCAATTCTGTGAAGAAAGTCATTGGTAGCTTGATGGAGATGGCATTGAATCTATAAATTACCTTGGGCAGTATGGCCATTTTCACCATATTGATTCTTCCAACCCATGAGCATGGAATGTTCTTCCGTTTGTTTGTATCCTCTTTTATTTCGTTGAGCAGTGGTTTGTAGTTCTCCTTGAAGAGGTCCTTCACGTCCCTTGTACGTTGGATTCCTAGGTATTTTATTCTCTTTGAAGCAATTGTGAATGGGAGTTCACTCATGATTTGGCTCTCTGTTTGTCTGTTATTGGTGTATAAGAATGCTTGTGATTTTTGTACATTGATTTTGTATCCTGAGACTTTGCTGAAGTTGCTTATCAGCTGAAGGAGATTTTGGGCTGAGACAATGGGGTTTTCTAGATATACAATCATGTCATCTGCAAACAGGGACAGTTTGACTTCCTCTTTTCCTAATTGAATACCCTTTGTTTCCTTCTCCTGCCTAATTGCCTTGGCCAGAACTTCCAGCACTATGCTGAATAGGAGTGGTGAGAGAGGGCATCCCTGTCTTGTGCCAGTTTTCAGAGGGAATGCTTCCAGTTTTGGCCATTCAGTATGATATTGGCTGTGGGTGTGTCATAGATAGCTCTTATTATTTTGAGATATGTCCCATCAATACCTAATTTATTGAGCGTTTTTAGCATGAATGGTTCTTGAGTTTTGTCAAAGGCCTTTTCTGCATCTATTGAGATAATCATGTGGTTTTTGTCTTTGGTTCTGTTTATATGCTGGATTACATTTATTGATTTGCGTATGTTGAACCAGCCTTGCATCCCAGGGATAAAGCCCACTTGATCCTGGTGGGTAAGCTTTTTAATGTGCTGCTGGGTTCAGTTTGCCAGTATTTTATTGAGGTTTTTTGCATCAATATTCATCAAGGATATTGGTCTAAAATTCCCTTTTTTTGTTGTGTCTCTGCCCGGCTTTGATATCAGGATGATGCTGGCCTCATAAAATGTGTTAGGGAGGATTCCCTCTTTTTCTATTGATTGGAATAGTTTCAGAAGGAATGATACCAGTTCCTCCTTGTACATCTGGTAGAATTTATGTTTCATCTAAATTTTCAAATTTATTGGTATACAGCTATTGCTGAGTCTCTCTTTTTTACATGTCTGGTTTATTTGTTATATTCTCTTTTTCTTTCATAATATTATTGTTTAATGTCCCTTGAAGTTTTCCCAAACCAACCTTTGCCTTTGATTCTTCCTATTACTTTTGTTTTCTGTTTCCTTGATTTCTATCCACATCTATATTATCTATTTTTTCTAGTTCCCCTGACTTTATTTTGTTGTCATTTTTCAATATTCATAACTTTGACCTTAAAACCATTACTTCTCAAATTATTTTTTTTCTTTTCTAACTTAAGAATATAAGGCAGCTGGGTGTGGTGGCTCATGCCTGTAATCCCAGCACTCTGGGAGGCTGAGGCAGGTGGATCACTTGAGGCCAGGAGTTTGAGACCAGCCTGGCCAACATGGTGAAACCCTGTCTGTACTAAAAATACAAAAATTAGCTGGGTGTGGTCGCATGCACCTGTAATCCCAGCTACTCGAGAGGCTGAGGCACGAGAATCACTTGAACCCCGGAGGCAAAGGTTGCAGTGAGCGGAGATTCTGCCACTGTACTCCAGTCTGGGCAATAGAGTGAGGATCTGTATCACAAAAACATATATAAATATATATGGCTGTAAATTTTACTCAAAGCACTACTTTTATTGTATTCCACAGTTTTGATGTGTATACACACACACACACACACACACACACACTTTTTTTTTGGTAGAGATGGGGGTCTTGCTATGTTGCCCAGCCTGGTCTCGAACTCTTGCCCTCAAGCAGTCCTCCTGCCTTTGCCTCCCAAAGTGCTGGGATTACAGTTGTGAGCCACTATTCCTGGCCTGATAATATTCTTATCATGCTAGATATTTTTAGATTTCTGATATATTTTTTCACTCACAAATTATTTAGAAGAATGGTTTTTAATTCCCAAATATTTAGAAACTTTTATTTTGTATTTTTATTATCTTTAAACTTAATTGTGTTGTAGTTAGAGTACATGGTTGTATAATACTAATTCTTGAACTTTTTAGAGAATGATTAATTATCTGAAACCTGAACTATTGTGTAAATGCTGTATGTGCACACAAAAGAATGTGTATTCTAATTCTGGATGCACAATTTTATATGTCTGTTAAGTCAAAGTTGTTTTTAAAATATTCTATGTCTAATTTTCCCTGTAATTCAATCAATTTTAACTTTGTTTTGAGGCCATTTCATTAGGTGTGTATGTGTTTAAAATTGATTTGTCTTCCTGGTGAATTAAACCTTCTATTATTGTATTATGACCATCTGTATTACAAATAATGATTTTTATTCTTAGTCTGTTTTCTTATATCAATATGGCAACATCAGCTTTCTCTTAATTTTACTTCATATAGCTTTTTTCTATCCCTTTTAACCTTTCTAGGTTCCTATCTTCTGACATGTCGTATAAACAAAGTATAGCTCATTTATTTTTCAGGCTTAATATATATATATATATATATTTTTTTTTTTTTTACAAATTTGCCAATTTATTGTGATTATTGATGTATTTCCGCTTATTTGATTATTGTTACACTTGTTCTCTATTTTCCTACTATTTTACTTGTTTCTGGTCAGTTTTTGTTTTGTAAGTAGTTCATTCACAGTTGTGCAATATTCTGACTAGTCCTTATCTGCAATTTTGGGGATCTAAATTTGTTCTGGTTGTTTCTTCTGAGTCCTATTCACATTTCTTTGCTGTCTTGTATTTTTCATATTTTTTGTGAGTTCATACAGGGTTTATTATGATCAAGGATCCCTGCAGGACTTACGTGGGGGAAATCTTCCCTTAGAAATGTTTTGCTCCTGCCTCTGCTGGGTACCACACTACTCCGCATCCAGGGACCACAGTAGCCTTTCAGAGTTTTGTTTCAGAACAGGAGTCTGAGACTCAGCTCCTCATCCTGTGTTGTTGTTTCAAGCATCTATATCCCCTTAACTTTTTTTGCTATGGGACTCCATTCCCATAATGACCTTGCTCCTTCCGAATGGCTGTGGATGCAGGCTAGCTTCCTGCCACTCTTACTTTGTGCTTCTCTGATTGTTCCTGTTCTGATCCAAGTTCATTATTTCTCTAGTCTCAAGTAACATGAATTTCTCCACTAGTTCCAGGCTTCTAAAGCCCGGCTCTGATGGCCTTGTACCTTCTGCAGTTAGTTAGAGGCCAGTAACTCTCATTTGTTTCTTTGCTTTTCGTGGTGGTTATGGGTGTCCCTGGAGATTTCTCATGCTAATTGAGATCAGCAGTGCCTCATATAATGTGTTTGTGTGGAGCTGGGGAGGGTGGGCCAGGGTTGCTTAGATTCCTAGTGACTCAATACTGGAAGCTGAAGTCTTACGGATTCTTTCTTAAGGATTTAGGACAGCATTTCCTATAGTACATTCCATGGATGCTTACTTTTCAAGATGTTAATAAGTATTATATGAAAAAAGGGTTTAATGGTCAAATAAGTTTGGGACTTTCACTTAAAATAAAATTAAATAGTTGTCTTTGCTTCAGGCCCTCTCAGGGCCTTTAATTTATAAGTTAAGTCTGCCTTATCCAAAATGTGGGACCAGAAGTGTTTTACATTTCAGATTTTTTTGGATTTTGGAATATTTGCATATACATAATGAGATATCTTGGGGATGAGACCCAAGTCTAAATGTAGAATTCATATATACCTATAGACATAGCCTAAAGATGATTTTATACAATGTATTTAATAATTTTGTGCACAAAATAAAATTTGTGTACACTGAAACATCAGAAAGCAAAGGTATCACTGTCTCAGTCACTCATGTAGGCAGTCTGTGGTTGTCTGGCAGAAAAGATATATTGAAGCTGAATGGGGCAAGGAGGGGCTTTTTTCCTTTAGAGACGCTGAATAAACTTTGTGTTGTACACCTGCGTTTTGACTGTGCCCTGGCACGTAAAGTCAGGTATGGAATGTCCTACTTGTGGTGTCATGTCAGTGCTCAGAAAGTTTCAGATTTTGGAGCATTTTGGATTTCAAAATAAGGTTGATTGTTATGTTCCTACTAAGAGTAGAAGCAGAAACATCTTAGGAGAAATACAGTCTCTTGTAATCCAGACTAGTCACAAGATTGCCGACTCTTCTACTCTCTGCAGAGACAAGGATAGTTGTTGAGTGCTAAACTAGCCTGTACTTTTCCACCTGTCATTGTTGGCTTGAGGATGCTGCTCGGGAGACTGGCTCTTGAAGGATACCTTGGTAGCATTTCTGGATTTTCCTAGATGAATTCTGTATAGTTTAGGTAAGGCTGCTGATCTAGCCACTTAGCCAATGAATTAACGTTTTAATTTTCTTTTTTCTTCCAGATGTTTTCCGTAAGGTGGAAATGCCCTCCCAGTACTGCTTGGCTTTGCTAGAACTAAATGGAATCGGCTTTAGTACTGCAGAATGTGAAAGTCAGAAACATATAATGCAAGCCAAGCTGGATGCAATTGAGACCCAGGCCTATCAACTAGCTGGCCACAGTTTTTCTTTCACCAGTTCAGATGACATCGCTGAGGTTGTATCCTGGGGCTATGGATATAGATAAATAATTTTTAGAGTTAAAATGATTTGTGTGTGTGTGTGTGTGTGTGTGTGTGTGTGTATTTACCTGAACACCAAAGGTCAGTAAAATGAAACAGCCAGTTAACCAGATTGCTTTGGGAATATTCTAGCATCTAATTTGTAAATTATATCTGTATTTAATTTACAAATAAAGGAAGGTAATAAAGAGGACTTCTAGAATGTAAACTCCTTGAGAAGGAGATTTGCCTGGAACAGAGGAGGGACTCACTAAGTATTTGTTGAAGAAATGATTGGTAGTGGTGGTTGCATGACAGCATAGCTATTTCTCCAGGAAGTTAGTCATTTCATGAGCCCTTACCCCTTCCTTGCTTGCCCTAACATCTTTCTATAGAATAGGAAACTGGATATTTTTCTGAATTAAATGAAAAAGGGATTTTTGTGCTCGTGAATTCTCATCATTTAGCTTCCACTTATAAGTGAGAACATGCAGTATTTGATTTTCTGTTCCTTTGTTAACATATTTTAAAGAAAATGAGGAACTTGGTTTCTCTTATTCGTGTGTTGAATTTGGTGGTGCCTTTTTTTTTTCTGGTTGGTATCTGCTTTTCAATCCCCAAGCCAATACCTAGCTGACTGTACATAAAATTACACAGGGAACTTGTAGAAAATATAGAATCTCTGTTTCAGTACAAGTAGGTTTGGGGCAAAGGCAGGAGTTGCTGCCCTTGTGATTCAGATGGGCTTGAAAGCATGCAAGCTACAAGCCTCGAGCAAATCCTGGACTAAGAGTAAGGGGCCTTTGATATTATTGGCTTCTTCTTAGTCCTGCATGTCAAAATGGCAGTTACCTGGAAGGCAATTTGTATGTGAAGTTTCATGGTTAATTCTGAAAGCTTCACCAAAAAAAAAAAAAAAAAAAAAAAAAAGCTTAAGCTAAAGAACTTCTAAATATATAACTTGAGATATTTGTGTTGTCTATAATCATAATGGGTCTCTCTTCCTGGGTTTGTTGCTTTATTGTTACTTTAATAGTGTTTTATTTTTCCTATCCAGTTGCTTGGTTTTTTTCTCCTATACTGCCATTCATGTACCCTTTGATACCTATACTAGGGTTGCCTGATAAAATATGGCACATCCAGTTTGAAATTTGTATTTCATGCTGTCATTTTTGAAAACATGGATGAACCTGAAGGATGTTATGCTAAGTGAAATAAGCCAGTTACAGAAAGATAAGTACCTTATGTTTCAGATGATCTCACTATATGTGGAATCCAATGAAGTTGAACTCCTCGAAGTAGAAAGTGGAACAGTTGTTACCAGAGGCTGGGGGAGTAGGGAGCGGGGAAATAGGGAGTTGCTAATCCAAGGGTATAAAGTTTTAGATAGGGGAATGGGGAGTTGTTTATCAAAGGGTACAAGGTTTCAGATAAACAGGAGGAATTGATTCTAAGATTTATTGTACACAAGGGTGACTACAGTCAATAGTAATGTATTATATATTTCAAAGTAACTAAGAGTAAATTTCAAATGTCTTACCATAAAAAATGATAGGTCTAAGTGTGGTGATCAGTATGTTAATCAGCTTAATTTAATCGCACCACGTTGTATACTTATATCAAAACATCATCTTGTACCCCATGAATGTATACAACTATAATTTGTCAATAAAATCAGGTAAACGACAGATAACAATTTAGTATAAGTATGCCCCATGCAACTCAAATTTAACTGGGCATTTTGTAATTTTATTTGGTATATGTGGCAACCCTAATCCCTATACATGCATATGTTCATATCTGTGTAACACAGTTCTTGGGCTAAATAGTTACTGACATCTGTAGTAAGCCTCAGTACCTTTCATTCCTAAGACCCCAGTTCAAACTGGAACCAGATCATTGTTTCTGTCATCATTACTATTCTAGAGAAGCACAGGGATTATCTTCCCTTCCACCCCTGGCTCAACTTGTGGGAAAAATTCTTGTACTTATACAAATAGTTTCAATTTTTAGAATTATTACCGGGAAAATAATCCAAGGTTCATTAAAACCCACTTGAAGTATATAAGTGAATGATTAGGTATAGTAGATAATGTTCTGAATTGCCCTAGTTTCATCCCCTCTAATCTGAGCTTGTGAGTGTTACATGGCGTCTTCCACCTCCTGCACAGTGCGATCCTGGTGTCTTCAGTGGGTGCTACTGGCCCTCTCTAGCATTCATTATTGCCACATTGTATTGGCCACCTTCTCCTAACTTTTTGTGCCTAGGGACTATCAGGGCCCAGCATTGTGGTGGTGGGACTATATGACTTTTCAAACCCCTTCCTACTTTCATGTTTTCTGATTTTTGTAATGAGACAATAGCCATGTAAGCTTCCATGTTGATCTATGGGGCTTAACTGATTGAGCAGCCTCATTTAGGAGAGCTCACAATTCTTAGAGCAGTAAGTCTCAATGTCAATAACTTGTTTGCCAGTTGCTCAGCACAGAGTATATATGTGCCTGTGTTCCTGACTGCTTAAAAGCTGGCTATGTGTGGTGGCTCATGCCTATAATCCCGGCACATTGGGAGGCTGAGGCAGCTGGATTGCTTGAGCTTAGGAGTTTGAGACCACCCTGGCCAACATGGCGAAATCTTGTCTCTACCAAAGATGCAAAAATTAGCTGGCTATGGTGGTACACGCCTGTGGCCCCAGCTACTCGGGAGGCTGAGGTGGGAGGATCACTTGAGCCCAGGAAGTCAAGGCTATAGTGAGCTGTGATCACACCACTACACTCCGGCCTGGGTGACAGATCCTGTCTCAAAAAAAAAAGAAAAAAAAAAAGGCCTTGTGTTAGTATTAATTAATCTGATAGTGTCTAATTAGAGTATGGTAGACAACCTGACATAAATTTTGATTGCCATCACATATTAAATATGGTAATTCCAAATTATCCACAGAAACATTATTTCAATCCATGTTGAACTGTAGAGATTGTTTTCTAAAATAACTTAAAATATTTTCTGAATGATAATCCTTGCAAGTTTCATTCTTGACTAAAGAGGCATCAATTTCTTGCAGGTTTTATTTTTGGAATTGAAGTTGCCCCCAAATGGAGAGATGAAAAACCAAGGCAGCAAGAAAACTCTGGGTTCTACCAGAAGAGGGAATGACAATGGACGCAAGCTAAGGCTGGGAAGACAGTTCAGCACTAGTAAGGTGCTCTTTGGGGCAGTCACAGAGCAGGGCAGAACCTTAACATTTTGGTGTCTAGAAAGAATGCTGATGAAATCAAGATCTTAGCCTACCATTTGAATTTACCCAGATATAAATTAACACATTGGTTTGTGGTTTGGTAGCCCACAAATTCTGTGGAGATATTCCAGCATGGAAAATCCGAATCATAATCTAAGTTAGCAGTTGTGTCCTTCCTTCCTATCATTAAAATGGTATAAAGGTTTATAAAGGTGTACCACCATGCCTGGCTAATTTTTGTATTTTTAGTGGAGATGGGGTTTCACCATGTTGGCCAGGCTGATCTTGAACTCCTGACCTCAAGAGATCCTCCCGCCTCAGCCTCCCAACGTGCTGGGATTACAGGCATGAGCCACTGCACAGGCCCTGATTTAAGAATTTAATCTGCTAATTTCAAAGTACAATTGTTAATAATAATCCATGGAAACTGTGTGCATTAGTAGGAGGGAAGAGAGAAAGGGCTTAATTTTGCATTTTTTACAGATGTTTCAGGAGAAAAATAGGGTAGAAAATATAGCCACAGAGCTGTCCAAGTTGCCCTTGTGTAGAATTGTGGTCCTTATACCGTTATCTATGATGTGTCTGCTCCTAGGAAGTTTCCTTAGCTCCAGGCTATAGCACAATTTTTAATTTAATCTCACTGGCCCTTTTACGCACAAGTTTCTGTTCCTTAATATAGTTCACTGAAAGTCTATAGTATGAAAAATTCAAAGTTTTAAAAATAAATGTCTCCTGATTACCTTGATATGAAAACCATGTAAGTATCCAGGCAAGCACAAAAACAACTGGGATACTTCCAGTCATGTGAGGAGTGAAGGAGGAAAATGCATAAAGAAAACAGATGATGTAAAATAAACTTTTGGTGGGGTGTGGGGAGGCAGTTACTTTGTTAAACTGACAATTCATTTATTTTTTTGAAAAAGGTAGTTTTAAATTGATACTGCTCAGTATTACCACATTTCCATTTTATAAACTGTCGTTATAGTTTTATCAATATGGTGGTTTAAAAAAAAACCCTAAGTAATAGTTTTGAGTTGTAGATATTACTCTCAAATTTAATTTTGAGACTGCATTATTTACAGAAAAGAGATTCTAGCTTGCTATGGAATTTGGACAAGAATTCAATCTTACCTTATTTTTTTTGGCAGGATGTTTTAAATAAATTAAAGGCATTACATCCTTTACCAGGCTTGATATTAGAATGGAGAAGAATCACTAATGCTATTACCAAAGTGGTCTTTCCCCTTCAGCGGGAAAAGCGTCTTAATCCTTTTCTTGGAATGGAAAGAATCTATCCTGTATCACAGTCGCACACTGCTACAGGTGATGAGAAATCTTAAGTATAAACGATATCCAATTTTGAAGGAAAAACATTTTCATATGTAATATTTCTTATGATGGCCAAGAATTCAAGTGTTGATCAAGGAGTTCAGTGAAGTTTTACAACTATAAAATACATGCTTTATCCAAAGCATAGATAGATACTACCTGGGTACCGAGATGAGTATTTGTTCCTGCTTTTATTTTTATTTATTTATTTATTTATTTATTTATTTATTTATTTATTTATTTTTGAGACAGAGTTTCACTCTTGTTGGCTAGGCTGGAGTGCGCTGGCATGATCTCAGCTCCCTGCAACCTCCGCCTCCCAGGTTCAAGTGATTCTCCTGCCTCAACCTCCCGAGTAGCTGGGATTACAGGCGCATACCACCACATCTGGCTAATTTTTGTATTTTTAGTAGAGATGGGGTTTCGTCACATTGGTCAGGCTGGTCTCGAACTCCTGACCTCAGGTGATCCACCCGCCTCGGCCTCCCAAAGTGCTGGGATTACAGGCGTGAGCCACTGCGCCCAGCCTGTTTGCTGCTTTTAAGAACTTGTATAGAGTAACTGGGATGTCTGAGACAGTACTTTCAATGTGTGTATACATAGGAATTAAATATTTGAGTCAGTGGTCTTATCGAATTTCAGTCCCAGCCCTTTTTTGAGCCTCTTAAGATTTCTCCAAGTTGAATCTGAGTAGGCCTCTGGGGTATTTGTATAAGTAAGTGTTTTATTTTACCCAAGCAGAAAAGAAAGCTGTAGAGTCCTTTGGTTATCTCATGGTCCTCCTGAGATAAATAAGAGTGTAATCTTACGAAGAAAAATGTATTCTTTCTCTAGGCAGTACAAAACTCTAAATATTTGCTAAATGTGATGTGTAGTGGAAGAAAAGGTGGCTTTAACTCATTCATAGAGGAGGCAGGCAGTTTAGATTGGTGGTATAGAATGTGGGCTTTGACATCAGAAATCAGGGTTTGAATCCTGGTTCTGTGAATCTTTAGACAAGATACTTAACCTCTCAATGCCTACGTTTTTTTTCATGTATAAAACAAGGTAATAGGCTGGGCACAGTGGCTGCCGCCTGTAATCCCAGCACTTTGGGAGGCCAAGATGGGAGGGTCATTTGAGCCCAGGAGTTTGAGACTAGCCTGAGCAAGATAGTGAAACCGTGTCTCTAAAGAAAGTCAAAAAATTAGCCATGTGTGGTATCTTGTGCCTGTAGTCCCAGCCACTTGGGAGGCTGACGTAGAAGGATTGCTTGAGCCCAGGGGGTCAAGGCTACAGTGAGCTGTGATTGAGCCACTGCACTTCAGCCTGGGCAACAGAGTGAGACCCTGTCTCAGTCAATCAATAAATAAACCAATGAATAAACAAGGTCATAACAGTCTTACCTCACCTGGTAATTCTGAGGATTAAATAGGTTCATAGATGTATTTAGAATAGTGCATGGCTCCTAGAAAGTGCTCACTATCGGTTGCTGCTGTTACCCAGCGCAGAGGCTCCATGAGGCGCTGCTTTTCTCTGCTTGCTTTATCCCTTGTTCTAAACTTTCTAAACTTGTCCCATCCTAGTGATATCGTGTCCTGTTGGTATTTAAATTTCACTTTGAAACATATGCTAATGATACAAACTTACGTAAAATAAAATCCTCCGTGATGAAAAGACAACATCAACCTAGAATTTTCTTTCTTATTTATTTATTTATTTATTTATTTATTTATTTATTTATTTATTTATTTATGAGATGGAGTCTCCCTCTGTCACCAGGCTGGAGTGCAGTGGCGTGATCTTGGCTCACTGCAACCTCCACCTCCTGGGTTCAAGTGATTCTCCTGCCTCAGCTAATTTTTGTATTTTTAGTAGAGACAGTGTTTCACTATGTTGGCCAGGATGGTCTCAATCTCTTGACCCTGTGATCCACCCACCTCGGCCTCCCAAAGTGCTGAGATTACAGGCATTAGCCACCTCACCCAGCAACCTAGAATTTTCAATGGTGTTGCACATTTATTTGTTCTTTACAAAGCAGAAGAGAAAATCAGTAATAAGCCTTCTGCTTTGTTATTTGTTTGTAAAGAACAAATAAATGTGCAACATTTATTTTGATTTTATTACTGATTTTACTTATTAGTGATTTTAGAAATGTATTTTAATATTTTATAATGCTTATAATATTTAGAAATACAAACTTAAGCATAGCAAAGCCATTTCATGAATATACTTCATATCCATTAAGCTATATATTCATTCTTTGTAATTTATTTTTACCATTTTTTTGGTCTGCCAGTGTTGCTTCATTAATTCCACTAAAAAACCAGAGTAGTGTGCTGAATATTAAGTGTTATAGAAAAGCAGACAATGTGTTGATGTAAAAAGAGCCTTGGATGCCTTCCTCTTCTGTTTGTTAGCTTTGTAACACTGAACAGGCCATTTAATGACAACAATTATATTAAAGGTTATCATTAACTGAGCACTTATTTTGTGCTAAAAGCTAAATGACAAAGACATAGTATCAGGGGATCATTCAAAAAAACAACGTCCAAGTCACTTAAAAGGTCTGATTTATCAGAAGATGATGGAGCTATACATAGCTAGTAGACAGCCTGTTACAATGAAGAGTGTGTCATAAAATAGAGTTTTAGTGTTGCTGATAGTGTTATAAAAAATCACAGTAACAAAATTACTCAAACTTTTTTGGAGTGATACTTAACATGTTTTCATGTTTTAGATAAATTCAACCAATAAGTAAACAAAAGATGTAAAATATATTTGGAAATAAAGGCTTTATAAGCTTTTTTTTTTTTTTTTTTTTTTTGAGACAGAGTCTCACTCTGTTGCCCAGGCTAGAGTACAGTGTGGCATGATCTCGGCTCAGTGCAACCTCCGCCTCCCAGGTTCAAGCAATTCTCCTGCCATAGCCTCCTAAGTAGCTGAGGATTACAGGCACCCGCCACCATGCCCAGCTAATTTTTTGTGTTTTTAGTGGAGACGGGGTTTCACTATGTTGGCCAGGCTTATAAGCATTTTTTTAAAAAACAGCTTTCTGTTCACTGGAAAATTTACTATTAACCACCTGCTTCAAGTCTCACCTGATTCAGTACTTCTGGTAAGTACTATTGTTCATTCTCTTGATGAATGACAATGACGATGAAGAAAAACAGCTAGATGATGTCTGAAAGTGATGTTTTTAGAAGCTTCAGTGGTTGTTTCTCCTAAGATCATTTGATTAGCCTTTACTCATTAATATGACCGCTAACATGTTATAGTGCTGAAATCTGATACTTATTTTAGCATAAGAATAGTTCAGTTTATCAAATTACTTCTCATTGTGGGATGGTTTTCTGTGTAAAACATAGTATTGTAGCCAGTTCATACATTCATTTATTTTGGGATGGTCTTGTACTTATTTTTTCATTGTTAGACACATGAACATGATGAAAAATATTTAAATATAAATGTATTTCAGTTCAGCATTGATAGTCTGCATTTTTAAGATAATCCAGAAATGTGAATACTGTTAAAACAAATACTAGATTTTTTTTTCTAATTTTATGTCTTTATTCTGCTTGATTTTAGGACGAATAACCTTTATAGAACCAAATATTCAGAATGTGCCAAGAGATTTTGAAATCAAAATGCCAACACTAGTAGGAGAAAGCCCACCTTCTCAAGCTGTAGGCAAAGGCCTACTTCCCATGGGCAGGTAGGCGCTGTTTCTCTGTATCTGTATTAATAAACTTTTGTAAGTATGAATGGCTCAAAATAGCTTATTAGACAAATAAATGAAATTAGTTTTATTTTATGTTTCAGACATACCCATTTCTGTCCTAGACCATTTTGAATCCTGAGTCCCATCTATAAAGAAGCTAATTCATGTTTAATTCAATGTTTGCTAAAAAAAAGTTCTAGTATCTTTGTTAAGCTTTAAAGTGAGTCTCAGATAAAGATTTGGTTTTCTTTGTTTGTTTGTTTTTTTGAGACGGAGTCTTGCTCTCTTGCCCAGGCTGGAGTGCAGTGGTGCGATCTCAGCTTACTGCAACCTCCACCTCCTGGGCTCGAGCAATCCTCCCACCTCAGCCTCCTGAGTAGCTGGGACCACAGGCGTGTGCCACCATGCCTAGCTAATTTTTGTAGAGACAAGCGTCTCACTTTGTTGCCCTAGCTAGACCCAAACTCCTGGGCTCAAGCAATCTACTCGTCTTGGCTTCCCAAAGTGCTGGTATTACAGGTGTGAGCTACCACACCCAGCCCTCAGTAAGGTTTTTATTAAGTTTCTTAGACGGAAATACTGATGTTACTGAAAATCAGACCTTTTTCATATATTTGAGACTGCTTCATGTCTAACTGATGATGTTGTTTGCACCACAGAGGAAAATATACGAAGGGTTGCAGCCTGAACCCTAGATGCCAGGCACAGATGGAGGAGACAGCTGCAGACAGAGGAATGCCATTTTCAATTAGCATGCGACATGCCTTTGTGCCTTTCCCAGGTAAGGTGGCTGATAGCTTTGAAGCTTCTTATTGCTGTGAGAATGTTTTTCAAATCATGGATAAAGCCTGAAATATGAGTGAGACTTAGAGCAAGCATTATAGCATGCAGAAAGATGGTCCCTCCATCTTTCTGTCTACGGTGGAGCCTACCTTTCTCCTTTGTCATGCCAGGTTTATAGCAGTCATCGTCTCCATGATCTGCTCTGTGGGAAACTTTTATGGTGCGTGCTCAGCAGCAGCAGCAGTCTGCTGAAACCATGTTTTCTAACGTCACTGTAAACTTCTTTGCAAAATCCAGTTGGTTTTGTCAGTCTTCATCCTCTTTAACTTATTTACAGCATTTGTCACTGTTAATCAACTCCTTCTTCAATTTCTCTTCTCCCTTGACCTCTAAGGGCAGTTTTTCTCTCCTTCTAACTTGTTTGCTTTTATGTTTTTTCTCTCTCTTTCTGCACTGCTGCTTCCTATTGCATGGGGTGGCCCCTAAGGCTATTCTCATTCTGCCTGACCTCTCCTCAGTACTCTAGTCATAAACCTTTTGTTGTCAAGACATTTGGAAGTGATGATGTAACTTGCAGATCATCCCAACTGTTAGTATACATATTTGTTCTTTAATCTTTCACCAGCTGGCAAGTCCTAGTGAGCACAATTAACCATCCGAATTTATTTAAATTCCATCAGAAACTTATATGCCAATGGTGAATTCAGACCTATGATGACATGTCCTGCTTGGCAGTTTTTAGTTTTACTTATGTCTAAACTATCAGCATACACAATTCTATCAAAATTATCCAAGGGAGTCCCCAGAAGGTCTATGTGGGGTGTATGGTAATTTTTTTTTTTGTTTTGAGATGGAGTTTCCTTCTTGTTGCCCAGGCTGGAGTGCAATGGCGCGATCTCGGCTCAGCGCAACCTCCACCTCCCAGGTTCAAGTGATTCTCCTGCCTCAGCCTCCCGAGTAGCTGGGATTACAAGCATGGGCCACCATGCCTGGCTAATTTTGTATTTTTAGTAGAGACAGAGTTTCTCCATGTTGGTCAGTCTGGTCTCGAACTCCCGACCTCAGGTGAGCCGCCTCCCTCGGCCTCCCAAAGTGCTGGGATTACAGGCGTGAGCCACTGCACCTGGCTAAGGTGTATGGTAATTTCTTTCTTTCTTTTTTGAGACGGAGTCTCACTCTCGCCCAGGCTGGAGTGCAACAGAGTTTTCTTAAAACTCATGAATCAGTTTTTTTTTTTTTTCCTGCAGCTTCCTCACCCCGCTCAGGCTTCATAGAAATTCTGGAGTAGGAAAATGCAATTGACATACTAAATAGTACATCAGAGTCTCCTTGCTCTGGGTTAGACTTTGGCTTAAGAGAATGTTGTGGCTGGTTTCATTTTTTTTATCCAGACCACTTAAATTTTCTCCATATTAGGAATAAGCCTGTTTTGCCTTCTTATCATTTGTGTGTTCAGTGGAGTAACACTTTTAATTTCCTTCAAGAACTTTTCCTTTGCATTCACAACTTGGCTAACTGTATGGCACAAGAGGCCTAGCTTTCAACCTATCTCAGCTTTTGACATGCCTTCCTCACTAAGCTTAATCATTTCTAGCTTTTTGGTTTAACATGAGAGAGACGCGACTTTCCCTTTCACTTGAACACTTAGAGGCCATTGCCATTGTAGGGTGATTAATTGGCCTAATTTTAATATTGTATCTCAGGGAATAGGGAGTTCTGAGAGAGAGGGGAGAAAGGTTGGGGAACAGCCAGTCAGTGGAGTAGTTAGAACACACACAAAATTGATCAATGAAGTTCACTCTTAACATGAGTGTGGTTCATGGATTGTAATAATAGTAATATCAAAGATCACCATAACAGATAATAATGAGAGGGTTTGAAATAATGTGAGCATTACTATTAATAAAATGTGCCAGAGTGAGCACATGCTGTTGGAAAAATGGTGCTGAAACACTTGCTCCACTCAGAGTTGCCAAAAACCTTTAATTTCTTTAAAAAAAAGACAAAACCGCAATATCTGTGAGGCGTAATAAAGTCAAGTCCAATAAAGCAAGATATGCTTGATTTTATAAAACTTATATTTTGAAAAAGTAGATCACATGCCCAAGTTGTTTCAAACATACTCGAAAGTATTTCTCGCAAGGCATGGTGGCTCACACCTGTAATCCCAGCACTTTGGGAGGCCGAAGCAGGAAGATCGCTTGAGTCCAGGACTTCACGACCAGCCTGGGCAACAAAGGGAGACCCCATCTTTACAGAAAGTCAAAAAATTAGCTAGGCATGGTGGTGCGCACCTGTAGTCCCAGCTACTCAGGAGGTTGTGGTGGGAATATCATGTCATTTGAGCCCAGGAGGTTGGGGCTGCAGTGTGCCATGATCATGCCACTGCACTCCAGCCTAGGCGAAAAAGCGAGACCCTATCTCAAAAAAAAAAAAAAGAAAAAAAAATTTCCAGAAACTGAATTGAGTACCAGAAACTCATTTTTTAAAAAATTGCATCTGTATTGACAAAGCTGGTTCATCTTTTTTTAGAAGTATTAATTTGACTTTGAAGCAGAAACATCCATTACAAAACAATGTCTATATAAGTTAAGTAAATTTACTAATTCTTATGTTACTCATTATTACAAGTTGAGTATTCTTTATCTCAGATCAGATTTTGGAATATTTACATATACATAATGTGATATCTTGGGGATGGGATCCAAGTCATAACGTGAAATTTATGTTTCATATACATCTTATAGACATATCCTAAAGGTAATTTATACAATATTTTAAATTTTGTTCATGAAACAAAGTTGTAACTTTGACCTGTTACAAGAGGTCCGTTGTGGAACTTTCCACTTGTGGCATCATGTCAGTGCTCAGAAAGTTTTAGATTTTAGAACAGTTTGGATTTTGAATTTTCAGATTAGGGATGCTGTACCTATAGTATGTCAAATTCAAAGGAGTATTACTTAAATAAAAAAGCGACTCTAAATTCATCAACATCAGAGCATTTTTAAAAACTTTTAATATTTTCAGTTTATATAACATGTTGATTGTAATTAAACTATACTGCATATTGATTTATGCTTGAAAAATGCATAAAATTATTATTATTGTTGTTGTTTTTGGTAGAGATGGGGGTCCCACTATGTTACCCAGGCTGGTCTGGAACTCCTGGGCTCAAGTGATCTCCAGCCTTGGCTTTCCAAATTATTGGGATTACAGGTGTGAGCCACTGCACCCAGCCCATTATTAATTTTTTTATTTTTTTATTTTTTTATTTTTTGAGACGGAGTCTTGCTCTGTCGCCCAGACTGGAGTGCAGTGGCGCAATCTCGGCTCACTGCAATCTCTGCCTCCCGGATTCACGCCATTCTCCTGCCTCAGCCTCTCTGAGTACTCAAGCTGGAACTACAGGCGCCCGCCACCACGCCTGGCTAATTTTTTGTATTTTTTAGTAGAGACAGGGTTTCACCGTGGTCTCGATCTCCTGACCTCGTGATCCGCCCGCCTCGGCCTCCCAAAGTGCTGGGATTACAAGCGTGAGCCACCGCGGCCGGCTATTAATTTGTTTTATGAAAAGTTTTCATTTCCAAATACATTCTCTTACCTGTCTAGCTAGGTCAGAAGTACATTTTTCGGTTTCTTGGAGCCTCAAATATATGCTGTGTGATATCAGTCAAAAAACATAAATCACATTGTTCTTTTTGCCTTTGATTACTGAATACTTGGCAAATGTTCTTTTGTTTCAAGAAAATATTGAATTGGAGTACAGTTAATCTTTGTGGGACTCTCATGAATCAAACAATGAGCTTTGACAGAGTACACAAGATTGTTAAATTCATTGTTAGAAATTTTCAACAGTTCTTAAGCTGGTGATGACTCAGCATTTGTACACATATAAAATAATTTTAACTGTATTGTAACACTTTTGATGGTCTGATTTAGAAAACTAAACATAAATCTTTTTTGTATATATAGTGGAATGAAGAAATAGGGAAACATCATTCTCCTGTTTAAAAATCTAAAAAATAGAGGTTTTTAATGACAAAGCTAGAGCATTGTCTATGTGATGAAAACTAATTTTTTCATATCTACTTAAATTCTTCTTTGACAAATGTAAAAGATTCCAAAATATCTGTGCCACTGGTTTGATTTTGTAAGCTAAGAATGATGTTTTCTTTATAAATTTGGAAGTCCACTGAAACAAAGCCTATTCACAATATTAATTAAGCAGTTTCTCTGTTATGGGACAATTTCTCCAAAGCCAAAAAGCAAACACTTGCATTTTGATTGATCTATGATACTGTTAGGTTACCTATAGAACCTATAGGTAATTGTTTGGTGGTGTATTAGTCCTTTGTCATGCTGCTAATAAAGACCTACCTGAGACTGGGTAATTTATAAAGGAAGGAGGTTTGATGGACTCACAGTTCCACATTGCTGGGGAGGCCTCACAATCATGGTGGAAGATGAAGGAAAAGCAAAGGGACATCTTGACGTCTTACATGGTGGCAGGCAAGAGCTTATGCAGGGGAACTCCCATTTATAAAACCATCAGACCTCGTGAGACTTACTCACTACCATGAGAACAGTATGGGGGAAACTACCCCCATGATTCGGTTGTCTTCACCTGGCCTCTTGACATGTGAGTTTTGTTACAATTCAAGGTGAGATTTGGATGGAGACATAGCCAAACTGTATCAGATGTGTTATTTGAAGATCTTTTGCTTTTTGTAAAATGTGATTGATTCTTGTTATTCATGGTAGTTGCATTCTACAAAGCCACAGTGAACACTAAATTAAACAAATACTGAAGCATTGCTGCTAGTATGTGGATGTTATGGTTGCCACCTTGTTGAATCTTTGGATTTTGTAGTCTTCACTAATAGAATATAAAGTTTTCTTTTGTCAGACAATTTACTTTCACATCAGCTTGGTCATTTTGAGGCTTTTAAAGCTTTGCTAACAAATGTTTAGAGTAGCCTGCACTCTAGAGCTAGGTTATTCCTGTTCATAAGGTGTGGCCTTTCTGGAGTCTACTTGGTGCTAAAGTTGTTTAACAAGATCTCTTCTTAGTCTTGTTTGTTACAGCTTGATCATTTCTCAGCATTCAAGAATATGTTGTTGAAGTAGTTGTTCAGCTGAAAGCTATGCAGTATTTGTTCTTCCTTTAGTAATATTTATTTCTTCAGTGTTTGTTCTTTGCCTGGTGCCCTGCACTTTCTCCCTGCACAACTTAATATTTGATCAAAAATCCAAGGGAATTCCTGTGCGTATTTCTGGTGCTCCTTTTATGCACACCTGTTTTCTCTCCAGATTCCAGCTGCCTCAAAGCCCCAAACTCTAGACTGTGTTTCCTTAGTTCAGAGACAGATACAGTGCTGTGCTTCAGCTCCCTTTCCCTGCTACCGATTCTGGAAAATGCCTCCATTCAGATCCCTGAGACCTTTGTGTGGCTCACCTCATTTTCTTCCCTTCTCAGTGATTATAGTTCTGCATGGCTTGTCTAACATCTGAGAACTGTTTTTTTTTCCCCCCATATAATTTGTCCAATTTTATGGTTGTCTGTGGTAGGAAGTCCACCAAAGTTGTGGCTGTTTATAGTTTGAGTATCCCTTGTGTGAAATGCTTGGGACTAGAAGTGTTTTGGATTTTGATTTTAGAATATTTATACTATATTTACCAATTGAACATTTCTAATCCAAAAATCCATAATCTAAAATGCCCCAGTGAGTGTGACATTTGAGCATCTCGTTGGTGCTCAAAAGTTTTGGATTTTGGAGCATATTGGATTTTGGAATTTTGGATTAGGGATGCTCAACCTGTATTTTAAATTAGTATTTATCGCTGTTTTTGAATAGGTTATTCATTAACATAGTTCAGAAATCAACATGATATAAAAGATGTGTATTGGGAAGCTTTGCTTCCTTCCCTGTCATCTACACTATCCTTCCCACCTCTTACAGATTACTACATGTATGAGGCTTTTTATGTATTTTGACAGTATTTCTTTATGCAGATATAAGCAAATATGGGTATATAATCTTTTCTTTCCCTATTTTTACACAAAATAAGCATTCTGTATACACTACTGTGTACCTTGCTTTTTTCATGTAATGTTTCTTTTTTTTTTTTTTTTTTTGAGACGGAATCTCACTCTGTCACCAGGCTGGAGTACAGTGGTGGGATCTCAGCTCACTGCAACCTCCAACTCCCTGGTTCAAGCAATTCTCCAGCCTCAGCCTCCCGAGTAGCTGGGATTACAGGCATGCGCCACCATGCCCAGCTAATTTTTGTATTTTTAGTAGAGACAGAGTTTCACCATGTTGGCCAGGATGGTCTCGATCTCCTGACCTCGTGATCCGCCTGCCTTGGCCTCCCAAAGTGCTAGGATTACAGGCATGATTCACTGTCCCTGGCCGTGATGTTTCTGTACTAGAGATTTGTGCTTATCAATAAGGACATTTAAACAAAAACCAGTTTAAACTATGTTCAGGTAGTCTGTGCAGCAATCTGTGGGCTTGTTTGCTGAGTCATGGAGTAAAAACCTGTTTAATTTCGATAGATACTGTTAAATTGCCAGCGAATGGGGAGGAGATTACCATTTTACTTCTCAGTAACAATGTACGAGTGTTTTTCTCCTCAGCCTTGTCACAGAGTGTTGTCCAACTTTTGTAATTTTTGCAATACAGGTGAAGAAAAATCGTTTCTTGCCATAGATTTTTCATTTCTCTTATGAAGTTGAATATTCTTTAATATGTTTAAGGTTCTTTTATTTTTAGTATGTCTGAACTTCTTATTTATAGTTTGTCTTTTCCTCCACAAGTAACAAATCTTCTTATGAAATGGCAATGAGTCTTTTGTGAGATCAGTTCCAAATATTTTTCTAATTTTTCTTTGACCCTGCTTTTATTTTTTTAACTTTGTTTTTGTTTTGTCATGCATATCTAATCCACCCATTTCTAATCTATAGGTAAATTATTTTAATCCTTTTAATAACTTGCTCACCTGTTGACCACTTGATTTTTTTCACTGAATGACTTTGTTATTGTCAAATCAGGGCACATTTCTCTCTAGCCCAGTTAACATTTGCAGACATTGGACACCAGTTTTTTCATTAATTCATTCATTCAACAACCATTTGTTAAGGGCCTATTATCTACCAGCAACTGTGCAAGGTTTTCTGTAGAATGAAAAGGAAAATTAAGCTTCCTGTTCTTAAGTACTCAGAGCAAAATAAGAGAGGCATGAAAGCACCATTTTGGATTATGTGCGAGGTGCTGTAGGAACACTGAGGAACGCACTTCACAGTGGGCAGATGTCAGGGTGGCTTTACGCATATTATATATACTTGAAAGCTACATGGAAAAAAATGACCTAAGATACAGAGCTGAATTCCATCATATTAAGTGGAAGGTTTTAACTTTTGACATGTGATTTCAAAGTTCTAAGTTAGAACTAAATTTTTGTCATCCTGCTCAATTATATGATATAGAACTTGGATTGTGTGATATAGAACTTTGTACTAGCTTTTCTAAAATCACTTCTACTTCAGGTGGTTTAATACTGGCTGCTGACTACTCTCAGCTTGAACTGAGGATCTTGGCTCATTTATCCCATGATCGTCGTCTCATTCAAGTGTTAAACACTGGAGCTGATGTTTTCAGGAGCATTGCAGCAGAATGGAAGATGATTGAGCCAGAGTCTGTTGGGGATGATCTGAGGCAGCAGGCAAAACAGGTGATTTTAGTGAACATGCTTAATATAAAGGAGAAGAATTTAGTGACTCAAAAAAAATTAAAAATGGTCTCAATTATTTGCAATTGAGAAACAGTTTCTCCAACTTTGGATCTTTCAAAGCACAGTTCATCTGAGCTTATCTCATGGTATTCATTATATTTTCTTTCGTGGAGGCAGTAGGAAGAACCAAAAAGACAGATCTGAGGCTACTTCATGTCAGGAAAACCATATGCATTTAAAGCCATTATATGGCTAGTCACAGTGCCTGTACTCAGTAGATGTCATTGTGGTAGTGGTGGTCAGAGTGTGTGTGTTCGTACACACCCGCATGTGTGCACATATGTATACTTAAAAAACATCTTTCCAGGCCGGGCGCGGTGGCTCATGCCTGTAATCCCAGCACTTTGGGAGGCTGAGGCGGGTGGATCATGAGGTCAGGAGATTGAGACCATCCTGGCTAACACAGTGGAACCCCATCTCTACTAAAAATACAAAAACTTAGCCGGCCGTGGTGGCGGGCGCCTGTAGTCCCAGCTACTCGGGAGGCTGAGGCAGGAGAATGGCGTGAACCCAGGAGGTAGAGCTTGCAGTGAGCCAAGATAGCGCCACTGCACTCCAGCCTGGGTGACAGAGCGAGACTCCGTCTCCAAAAAAAAAAAAAAAAAAACTTTCTAGTCCATAAGTGTTCTGAGGTGAAGTTCCATATTTTCAGTTTATATTTTTTTATAGCATCAAGCCATAGTGCTTTGTATAGAAGGTGGTCTCTAAATGTTTGTTGAAAAAATATTGCTGACCTGTAGATTATAGTTAGTACCTGATAGCTTTTTAGCTCTTGAAGTTATTGGTTAGTTAATCCACCTATGAAACTTCATGCTGCCTTTGTAACTTCGAAATGGATCCATGTTAGTTTCTACTCTGGATAACTATTAGGCAAAGAGTAAGTCAGAGGCCACATTTATACCATTCCTTGGCCTGGGTTAACACTGATACTTTCTTACCACATGACCCGTGGGAAATCTGATGCCATTTGCAAGACAGTAGGATTGCTAGCTGAGGTAAATGCACACCACTGTACTCTGAGATCCTGCTGTTTTTGTTTCACATTTACACTTCTAGTTCCTCACAGCTGTAGTTTTTTTTTTTTTTTTTTTTTTTTTGTGGAGAGGTGGGGTCTCAATTTGTTGCCCAGGCTGGTCTTGAACTCCTGGCCTCAAGTGATCCTCCCACCTTGGCTTCCCAAAGTGCTGGGATCATAGACATGAGCCACTGCACCCAGCCTCACAGTTGTACTTCTTGACTGGCTCATCAAGCATGGAGCACTTTCTCTAACCACCTGTTTAGCACCAACACTTGTTTTCTTCCACTATTTAAAAAGCCAGCTCTGTCTTCTCTGTCTATTTAATCCCTGGAGAGGTTCAGCATTTAGCAAGAATCAAACCCTAGGTAAAATAGATAATATTCCCATATTTAATTCTCATAACCTATGAGATAGCTATTATTATTACTACCACCACTTTATAGAGGAGGAAACTGAACCACAGAAAGTAATTTGCTTAAGGTCATGCAGCTATAAGTGGTAGACCAAGAATAAATTCAGAATGCCAGAACTTGGGCACCTGACTTTGTATCCAACACACTTATCTGCCGGAGACAACTGCTTCTATTTAATAGACTCCTGCATGATTTAATAGTGTTTATGCTGTACCAGTTTTTGTTTGTGTCACCATGCACTGAACCACCTAATCCCCGAGCCTTGCTGAGATCTCAGACAGCACTAAGCAACATGAGTAAAAAAAAACAACAGGAGTAACAACAAAACAAAATGTGAAAAAGAAAAAAAGGAAAGGAAAAAAGCATTAAAAAACATGGCGAAGGGGGCAGTTCCAAGATGGCCGAATAGGAACAGCTCCAGTCTACAGCACCCAGCGTAAGCAACGCAGAAGACAGGTGATTTCTGCATTTCCAACTGAAGTACCAGGTTCATCTCACTGGGGCTTGTCGGACGGTGGGTGCAGGACAGTGGGTGCAGCCCACCGAGCGTGAGCCGAAGCAGGGCGAGGCATCACCTCACCTGGGAAGCGCAAGGGGTCAGGGAATTCCCTTTCCTAGCCAAGGGACGCTGTGACAGATGGCACCTGGAAAATCGGGTCACTCCCACCCTAATACTGTGCTTTTCCAAGGGTCTTAGCAAACGGCATATCAAGAGATTATATCCTGCACATGGCTGGGAGGGTACCATGCCCACTGAGCCTCGCTCATTGCTAGCACAGCAGTCTGAGATTGAACTGCAAGGTGGCAGCGAGGCTGGGGGAGGGGCACCCGCCAGTGCTGAGGCTTGAGTAGGTAAACAAAGAGGCCAGGAAGCTCGAACTGGGTGGAGCCCACCACAGCTAAAGGAGGCCTGCCTGCCTCTGTAGACTCTACCTCTGGGGGCAGGGCATAGCCGAACAAAAGGCAGCAGAAACCTCTGCAGACTTAAATGTCCCTGTCAGACAGCTTTGAAGAGAGTAGTGGTTCTCCCCGCACAGAGATTGAGATCTGAGAATGGAGAGACTGCCTCCTCAAGTGGGTCCCTGACCCCCGAGTAGCCTAACTGGGAGGCATCCCCCAGTAGGGGCAGGCTGACACCTCACACGGCTGGTTACCCCTCTGAGACAAAGCTTCGAGAGGAGCGATCAGGCAGCAACATTTGCTGTTCAACAACATTCACCGTTCTGCAGCTTCCGCTGCTGATACCGAGGCAAACAGGGTCTGGAGTGGACGTCCAGCAAACTCCAACAGACCTGCACCTGGGGGCCCTGACTGTTAGAAGGAAAACTAACAAACAGAAAGGACATCCACACCAAAACCCCATCTGTACGTCACCATCATCAAAGACCAAAGGTAGATAAAACCACAAAGATGGGGGAAAAAACAGAGCAGAAAAGCTGAAAATTCTAAAAATTAGAGCGCCTCTCCCCCTCCAAAGGAACTCAGCTCCTCGCCAGCAATGGAACAAAGCTGGACGGAGAATGACTTTGACGAGTTGAGAGAAGAAGGCTTCAGACAATCAAACTTCTCCGAGCTAAAGGAGGAAGTTCGAACCCATTGCAAAGAAGCTAAAGACCTTGAAAAAAGATTAGATGAATGGCTAACTAGAATAACCAGTGTAGAGAAGTCCTTAAATGATCTGATGGAGCTGAAAACCATGGCACGAGAACTACGTGACGAATGCACAAGCTTCAGTAGCCGATTCGATCAACTGGAAGAAAGGTTATCAGTGACTGAAGATCAAATGAGTGAAATGAAGCAAGAAGAGAAGTTTAGAGAAAAAAAAATAAAAAGAAATGAACAAAGCCTCCAAGAAATATGGGACTATGTGAAAAGACCAAATCTACATCTGATTGGTGTACCTGAAAGTGACGGGGAGAATGGAATCAAGTTGGAAAACACTCTGCAGAATATTATCCAGGAGAACTCCCCCAACCTAGCAAGGCAGGCCAACATTCAAATTCAGGAAATCCAGAGAACACCACAAAGATTCTCCTCAAGAAGAGCAACTCCGAGACACATAATTGTCAGATTCACCAAAGTTGAAATGAAGGAAAAAATGTTAAGGGGAGCCAGAGAGAAAGGTTGAGTTACCCACAAAAGGAAGCCCATCAGACTAACAGTGGATCTCTGGGCAGAAACTCTACAAGCCAGAAGAGAGTGGGGGCCAATATTCAACATTCTTAAAGAAAAGAATTTTTAACTCAGAATTTCATATCCAGCCAAACTAAGCTTCATAAGTGAAGGAGAAATAAAATCCTTAACAGACAAGCAAATGCTGACAGATTTTGTCACCACCAGGCCTGCCCTAAAAGAGCTCCCGAAGGAGACACTAAACATGGAAAGGAACAACCAGTACCAGCCCCTGCAAAAACATGCCAAATTGTAAAGACCATCGAGGCTAGGAAGAAACTGCGTCAACTGACGAGCAAAATAACCAGCTAACATCATAATGACGGGATCAAATTCACACATAACAATATTAAGCTTAAGTGTAAATGGGCTAAATGCTCCAATTAGAAGACACAGACTGGCAAATTGGATAAAGAGTCAAGACCCATCAGTGTGCTGTATTCAGGAGACCCATCTCACATGCAGAGACACACATAGACTCAAAATAAAGGGATGGAGGAAGATCTACCAAGCAAATGGAAAACAAAAAAAGGCAGGGGTTGCAATCCTAGTCTCTGATAAAACACACTTTAAACCAACAAAGATCAAAAGAGACAAAGAAGGCCATTACATAATGGTAAAGGGATCAATTCAAGAAGAACAGCTAACTATCCTAAATATATATGCAACCAATACAGGAACACCCAGATTCATACAGCAAGTGCTTAGAGACCTACAAAGAGACTTAGACTCCCACACAATTATAAAGGGAGATTTTAACACCCCACTGTCAACATTAGAAAGATCAATGAGACAGAAAGTTAACAAAGATATCCAGGAATTGAACTCAGCTCTGCACCAAGCAGACCTAATAGACATCTACAGAACTCTCCACCCCAGATCAACAAAATATACATTCTTCTCAGCACCACATGGCACTTATTCCAAAATTGACCACATAGTTGGAAGTAAAGCACTCCTCAGCAAATGTAGAACAGAAATTATAACAAACTGTCTCTCAGACCACAGTGCAATCAAACTAGAAATGAGGATTAAGAAACTCACTCAAAACCGCTCAACTACATGGAAACTGAACAACCTGCTCCTGAATGACTACTGAGGACATAACAAAATGAAGGCAGAAATAAAGATGTTCTTTGAAACCAATGAGAACAAAGACACAACATACCAGAATCTCTGGGACACATTTAAAGCAGTGTGTAGAAGGAAATGTATAGCACTAAATGCCCAAAAGAGAAAGCAGGAAAGATCTAAAATCGACACCCTAACATCACAATTAAAAGAACTAGAGAAGCAAGAGCAAACATTCAAAAGCTAGTAGAAGGCAAGAAATAACTAAGATCAGAGCAGAACTGAAGGAGATAGAGACACAAAAAACCCTTCAAAAAATCAGTGAATCCGGGAGCTGGTTTTTTGAAAAGATCAACAAAATTGATAGACCACTAGCAAGATTAATAAAGAAGAAAAGAGAGAAGAATCAAATAGAGGCAATAAAAAGTGATAAAGGAGATATCACCATCAATCCCACAGAAATACAAACTACCATCAGAGAATACTGTAACACCTCTACACTAATAAACTAGAAAATCTAGAAGAAATGGATAAATTCCTGGACACATACACCCTCCCAAGACTAAACCAGGAAGAAGTTGAATCTCTGAATAGACCAATAATAGGCTCTGAAATTGAAGCAATAATTAATAGCCTACCAACCAAAAAAAGTCCAGGACCAGATGGATTCACAGCCGAATTCTACCAGAGGTGCAAGGAGGAGCTGGTACGTACCATTCCTTCTGAAACTATTCCATCAATAGAAAAAGAGGGAATCCTCCCTAACTCATTTTATGAGACCAGCATCATCCTGATACCAAAGCCTGGCAGAGACACAACAAAAAAAGAGAATTTTAGACCAATATCCCTGATGAACATTGATGCAAGAATCCTCAATAAAATACTGGCAAACCGAATCTGGCAGCACATCAAAAAGCTTATCCGTCATGATCAAGTGGGCTTCATCCCTGGGATGCAAGGCTGGTTCAACATACACAAATCAATAAATGTAATCCAGCATATAAACAGAACCAGAGACAAAAACCACATGATTATCTCAATAGATGCAGAAAAGGCCTTTGACAAAATTCAATGGCCCTTCATGCTAAAAACTCTCAATAAATAGGTATCGATGGGACATATCTCAAAATAATAAGAGCTATTTGTGACAAACCCACAGCCAATATTATACTGAATGGACTAAAACTGGAAGCATTCCCTTTGAAAACTGGCACAAAACAGGGATGCCCTCTCTCACCACTCCTGTTCAACATAGTGTTGGAAGTTCTGGCCAGGGCAATCAGGCAGGAGAAAGAAATAAAGGGTATCCAATTAGGAAAAGAGGAAGTCAAATTGTCCCTGTTTGCAGATGACATGATTGTATATCTAGAAAACCCCATCGTCTCAGCCCAAAATCTCCTTAAGCTGATAAGCAACTTCAGCAAAGTCTCAGGATACAAAATCAATGTGCAAAAATCACAAACATTCCTATACACCAGTAACAAACAGAGAGCCAAATCGTGAGTGAACTCCCATTCACAATTGCTTCAAAGAGAATAAAATACCTAGGAATCCAACTTACAAGGGATGTGAAGGACCTCTTCAAGGAGAACTACAAGCCACTTCTCAATGAAATAAAAGAGGACACAAACAAATGCAAGAATAGTCCATGCTCATGGATAGGCAGAATCAATATCGTGAAAATGGCCATACTGCCCAAGGTAATGTATAGATTCAATGTCATCCCCATCAAGCTACCAATGACTTTCTTCACAGAATTGGAAAAAACTACTTTAAAGTTCATATGAAACCAAGAAAGAGCCCACATTGCCAAGTCAATCCTAAGCCAAAAGAACAAAGCTGGAGGCATCACGCTACCTGACTTCAAACTATACTACAAGGCTACAGTAACCAAAATAGCATGGTACTGATACCAAAACAGAGATACAGACGAGTGGAATAGAACAGAGCCCTCAGAAATAATACCACTGCTGATCTGATGATCTACAACCATCTGATCTTTGATAAACCTGACAAAAACAAGAAATGGGGAAAGGATTCCCTATTTAATAAATGATGCTGGGAAAACTGGCTAGCCATATGTAAAAAGCTGAAACTGGATCCCTTCCTTACACCTTATACAAAAATTAATTCAAGATGGATTAAAGCTTAAATGTTAGACCTAAAACCATAAAATCCCTAGAAGAAAACCTAGGCAATACCATTCAGGACATAGGCATGGGCAAGGACTTCATGTCTAAAACACCAAAAGCAATGGCAACAAAAGCCAAAATTGACAAATGGGATCTAATTAAACTAAAGAGCTTCTGCACAGCAAAAGAAACTACCATCAGAGTGAATAGGCAACCTACAGAATGGGAGAAAATTTTTGCCATCTACTCATCTGACAAAGGGCTATTATCCAGAATCTACAAGGAACTCAAACAAATTTACAAGGAAAAAACAAACAACCCTATCAAAAAGTGGGCGAAGGAGATGAGCAGACACTTCTCAAAATAAGACATTTATGCACCCAGCAGACACATGAAAAAATGCTCATCATCACTGGCCATCAGAGAAATGCAAATCAAAACCATAATGAGATACCATCTCACACCAGTTAGAATGGCAATCATTAAAAAGTCAGGAAACAACAGGTGCTGGAGAGGATGTGGAGAAATAGGATCACTTTTACACTGTTGGTGGGACTGTAAACTAGTTCAACCATTGTGGAAGACAGTGTGGCGATTCTTCAGGGATCTAGAGATAGAAATACCATTTGACCCAGCCATCCCATTACTGAGTATATACCCAAAGGATTATAAATCATGCTGCTATACAGATGCACACGTATGTTTATTGCCGCACTGTTCACAATAGCAAAGACTTGGAACCATCCCAAATGCCCATCAATGATAGACTGGATTAAGAAAATGTGGCACATATACACCATGAAATACTATGCAGCCGTAAAAAAGGATGAATTCATGTCCTTTGTAGGGACATGGATGAAGCTGAAAACCATCATTCTCAGCAAACTATCTCAAGGACAAAAAACCAAACACCGCATGTTCTCACTCATAGGTGGGAATTGAATAATGAGAACACTTAGACCCAGGGCAGGGAACACCACACACCAGGGCCCATCGTGGGGTTGGGGGAGAGGGGAGGGATAGCATTAGGAGATACACCTAATATAAATGACGAGTTAATGGGTGCAGCACACCAACATGGCGAGTGTATACATATGTAACAAACCTGCACATTGTGCACATGTACCCTAGAACTTAAAGTATAATAAAAAAATAAATAATAAAAAAGCGAAAAAATAAAAAATAAAATTAAAAACTTGGGGGTGGGGGTAGACTTTAGTTAGTTATCATGTTGAAAATTTTTTTGGAATTCTGATAATCATGCAAGTTATCTTTTTAGATTTTATTTAATGATATTTATACAGAGCTTGCTTTATGTCAGTTTCCTAAACAGTTATAAGTAATAACTCATTTAAACCTAACAATCCCATGATGTAGATATTACTGTCTTCATTTTGTAGATGAAGAAATTAAGATACAAATTGGTTAAGTGACTTGTGCAAGATTATACATTTTGTGAATGATAGAGCTAGGCTTTGAACCCTGGCCGTCCTTATGATTAAGCCAGACTTTCTTTAATTGCCTATTTAGATCATTTCCCTTCACTACTCCCGAAATGTTCTTAGCAGTTTTTGTTTGTATCTAAGTGAATGAAATTCTCCAGTTGTGGCATTTTAGGTAGCTGTGAGGTGAGGAGGATATTTTTTTCCAGTTAAGTCTTTGTCATAAAGTCACAAAGCCTACTGTTTCTGCACTTCAAGTCTTCTTCAAGGGCAAGAAGAGGGATGTTTGTAATGCTTCTCCTCCCTGAAGTTAATGAAGTTCTGTGAGGAGTAAAACATTGCTATAAAGACTGCTGGATAAAGGACAAAGTCAAAAATAAATTTTTCCTTAGATCGCACATACCTATTCATTCATACTCCCTCTTGCCCTCCTCTCTCTCTCTCAAAAAGTAATGCTGAAAGGCAAAAAAGATGTTTGCTGGATATCAGTCTCTGTGGATCTAACCCACCAAAAGCAATCTAATCATTTTTTCACTCACTGTGAAATAAAAAGTTTGCCGAAATTCCCATCCTAATGAACCCTTTCATTTGCATTTTATGTACTTACAACCTTTATTTGTTGGATGACTCGCTTTCAGATTTGCTATGGGATCGTTTATGGAATGGGAGCTAAATCTTTGGGAGAGCAGATGGGCATTAAAGAAAATGATGCTGCATGCTATATTGACTCCTTCAAATCCAGATACACAGGTAATTCATCTTCTAGATAGTATTCTTTTCAACCATCTTGCCATATTATATTTTTAAAAATTTGTGTAATGGAATATTCTTTTGAAATGTCTATTAGAAGTTTTCATCAGGCATTGTTAAGGGTAAATAATATTAACCTTATAATCACTTGATAGATGTAATAACCTTATTTCATATTTTTCATTAAAGTAGGAACAGAACAGTAAAATGTAGTTGATGTAAATCTACTGTGTCATTGTGAACAACCCATAAAATCTAGGAGTTGACTTGTGCTTTGGTTTAGATAGCTGTAGTTTGAAACAGTGAACTATTGAATATATATATTAGGAATTCTGATGATTGCTAATTACATATACGAGGAATTCTGAGAACAATTGCTGTTATAGAGCAGTTTGAGTATTGTCTTAAATGATCTTTTTTGCCTGTTTGTTGTGGTATAATTTATGTATAATAATTAGATTCACCCTGAAAAATGTATATAGTTCTGTGAATTTTGACAAATGCATATGGTCATAAAATTTACACCACAACAAGATATAGAACCATTGCTCTATCATCCCAAGAAGTTATTTTATGCTCTTCTTAAATCAGCCCTGTCCCTTATCCCCATTGGTACTGAAGCAAACAATATGATACTGGGCATGGTGGCTCACGTCTGTAATCCCAGCACTTTGGGAGGCCGAGGTGGGCAGATCACGAGGTCAACAGATCGAGACCATCTTGGCCAACATGGTGAAACCCCATCTCTACTAAAAATACAAAAATTACCTGGGCGTGGTGGCATGCACCTGCAAGTCCCAGCTACTTGGAGGCTGAGGCAGGAGAATCGCTTGAACCTAGGAGGTGAAGGTGCAGTGAGCCAAGATCGTGCCATTGCACTCCAGCCTGGGGGTCAAGAATGAAACTCCATCCCAAAAAATAAAATAAAAAATGAAAAGAATCAAGCAGAAATTATGAAGTAGGAAAATGCAGTTGATATACTGAAGAGTATCAGAGTCTCTTAATATAGCAGAATTATTCAAGCAGAAGAATTACTGAGTTTGAAGACAGGCTATTTGGAAATTCACAGAGGAGACAAAAAAGTATTAAAAAGGATGAAGCACACCTGCAACATCAGGAAATAGCTTCAAAAGGGCAAATCTAAGAGTCATTGGCCTTAAAGAGGAGTAGAGAAG
Source organism: Hylobates moloch (assembly GCF_009828535.3). NCBI lineage: Eukaryota > Metazoa > Chordata > Mammalia > Primates > Hylobatidae > Hylobates > Hylobates moloch. The sequence goes on from NW_026652279.1 coordinate 40,276,887, forward strand.
GAGATAAGAGTAGACAGTGTATTCAAAGGGATAATAAAGAACTTTCCAAACCTAGGGAAAGATATCAATATTCAAGTAAAAGAAAGTTATAGAACAGATTTAACCCAAAGAAGACTGCCTCAAGACATGTAACAATCAAACTCCCAAAGGTCAAGGATAAAGGATCCTAAAAGCAGCAAGAGAAAATAATCAAATAATATACAATGGAGCTTCAATATGTCTGGCAGCAGACTTTTTAGTGGCATGAAGTGCCAAAGGAAAAACAGCTTTTACCCTGGAGTAATATATCTGGCAAAAATTTAATCATGAAGGAGAAATAAAGACTTTCTCAGACAAATGAAAGCTGAGGGATTTCATCAACACGAGTTGTCCTACAAGAAATGCCCAAAAGACTTCTACAATTAGAAAGAAAAGGTTGTTAATGAGCAATAACAAATCATCTAAAGGTACAGAACTCACTGGTAATATTAAGTACACAGAGAGACACAGACTATTATAACATTATAATTGTGATATATAAACTATTATCTTAAATAGAAAGACAAAAATATTAATCAAAAATAACTGTAACAGCCTTTCAAGACATTGACAGTACAATATGATATAAATATAAACAACAAAAAAGTTAAAAAGTTGGCCGGGCGCGGTGGGTCACACCTGTAATCCCAGCAATTTGGGAGGCAGAGACAGGCAGATCACCTGAGGTCAGGAGTTCAAGACCATCATGGTGAAACCCCATCTCTACAAAAAAATACAAAAATTAGCCTGGCATGATGGTGGGTGCCTGTAATCCTAGCTACTTGGGAGGCTGAGGTGAAAGAATCACTTGAACCCAGGAGGTGGAGGTTGCAGTGAGCCAAGATTGTGCCATTGCACTCCAGCCTGGGAGACAGGGCGAGACTCTTTCTCAAAAAAAAAAAAAAAAAAAAAAAAAAGGTTATAAGACATTATTTGCAAGTCTCATGGTAACCTCAAATAAAAAAACATACAATAGATACACAAAAACTAAAAAGCAAGAAATTAAATCATACCACCAGAAAAAATCACCTTTATTAAAAGGAAGACAGGAATGAAGGAAAGAAGGAGAAAAATACCACGGAACAACCAGTAAACAACAAAATGATGTTGTCCTTAACTGTCAGTAATAACATTGCATGTAAATGGACTAAACTTTCCAATAAAAAGACATAGAGTGGCTGGATAGATTTTTTAAAAAAAGAAAAACAAGACCCAATGATCTGTTGCCTACAAGACACACATTTCACCTCTAAAGATACAGACTGAAAATAAAGGGATGGAAAAGAGATTCCATGCCAATGGAAACGAAAAAAGATCAAGAGTAGCTATACTATTTATCAGACAAAATAGATTTCAAGACAAACACTATGAAAAGAGACAAAGAAGGTCATTATATAATGTCTTTTACATTATATAATACTCCTTTTGAGTCAATTAAGCAAGAGAATATAAGAATTGTAATATGCACCCAGTATTGGAGCACCTGGACATATAAAGCAAATATCATTAGAGCTAAAGAGAGAGAGAGAGATCCCAATAATAATAACTGGAGATTTCAACACCCCTCTTTGAGCAGCGCACAGATATTCCAGACAGAAAATCAACAAAGAAATTATACTAAATCTGCACTATAGACCAAATGGACCTAATAGATATTTACAGAACATTTCATTTAATGGTCACACAATACACATTCTTCTCCTCAGCACATGGATTATTCTCCAGGATAGACTATATGTTAGATAACAAAACAAGTTTTAAAATATTCAAAAAGTTAATATCAAGTATCTACTCTGACCACAATGGAATAAAACTAGAAATCACTAACAAGGAATTTTGGAAACTATACAAACATGGAAATTAAAGAATATACTCTTGAGTGACCAGTGAGTCAATTAAAAAATTAAGAAAGAAAATTTAAAATTTCTTGAAACAAATGACAATGGAAATACAACACACCAACACCTATGGGATACAGCAAAAGCAGTGCTAAGAAGGAAGTTTATAGCTATAAGTGCCTACATTAAAAAAAAAGAAGAAGAAAAACTTCAAATAACCTAAAATGCATCTTAAAGAACTAGAAAAGTAAGCAAGGCAAATCCAAAATTAGTAGAGGAAAAGAAATAATAAAGATCAGAGCAGAAATAAAGAATGAAATTGAAACAAAGAATACAAAAGAACAACAAAACAAAAGTTGGTTATTGTCTTTTTTTTTTTTTTTTTTTTTGAGATGGAGTCTTGCTCTGTCACCCAGGCTGGTGGGCAGTGGCATGATCTTGGCTCACTGCAACATCTGCCTCCTGGGTTCAAGCAATTTTCCTGTCTCAGCCTCCCAAGTAGCTGGGATTACAGGTATGCACCACCATGCCTGGCTAGTTTTTGTATTTGTAGCAGAGACAGCATTTTGCCATGTTGGCCAGGTTAGTCATGAACTCCTGGCCTCAAGTGATCTGCCCATCTTGGCCTCCCAAAGTGCTGGGTTTACAGGCTTGAGCCGCTGCACCTGGCCTGAAAATAAGTTGGTTTTTTGAAAAGATAAAATTGACACACCTTTAGCTAGACTAAGAAAAAAGGAGAAGATCCAAATAAATAAAATCAGAAATGAAAAAGGAGACAGCACAATGAGTACTCCAGAAATTCAAAGGATCATTAGTGGCTATTATGAGCAGCTATATGCCAGTAATTTGGAAAATCTAGAAGAAATGGGTAAATTCCTAGACACATACAACCTTTCAAGATTGAACCATGAAGAAATCTAAAACCTGAACAGTCTAAGAACAAATAATGAGATCAAAGCCAAAAAAAAAAAGCCATAATGTGGCTTTTCTTCCACAAAGAAAAGCCTGGGGCTCAATGGCTTCCCTGCTGAATTCTACCAAAAATTTAAATAACTAATACCAATCCTACTGAAACTGTTCTGGAAAATAGAGGAGGAGAGAACACTTCCAAACTCATTCTATGAGGCCAGTATTACCCTAATACCAAAACCAGACAAACATATTGAAACAAACAAAACCTACCTACCGGCCAATATTTCTGGTGAAAATTGATGCAAACATCCTCAACAAAATAGTAGCAAATGGAATTCAACAATATATTAGAAAGATCATTCATCATAACCAAGTGGGATTTATCCCTGGGATGCAAGGATGGTTCAACATATGCAAATCTATCAATGTGATACATCATATCAACAGAATGAAGAATAAAAACAGTGTCATTTCAATTGATGCTGAAAAGGCATTTGATAAAATTCAACATTCCTTCATCATGAAAACCCTCAAAAAACTGGGTTTACAAGAAACATACCTCTACATAATAAAAACCATGTATGATAGACCCACAGCTAGTGTCACACTGAATGGGGAAAAAGTGAAAGCCTTTTCTCTAAGACCTGGAACACAACAAGGTTGCCCACTTTTGCTTTCATCACTGTTATTCAACATAGTACTGGAAGTCCCAGCCCGAGCAATCAGATAAGAGAAAGAAATAAAGGACATCTACATTGGAAAGGAAGAGGTCAAATTCTCCTTGCTTGTAGAAGATACAATCTTATATATGGAAAAACCTAATGACTCCATCAAAAAACTATTAGAACTGATAAACAAATTCCTTAGTATATTTGCAGGATACAAGATGAACATACAAACATCAGTAGCATTTCTATATGCCAGGAGCAAACAATCTGAAAAAGAAATCAGGAAAGTAACCTCATTTATAATAGCTATAAATAAAATTAAACACTTAGGAATTAGCCAAAGAAGTGAAAGATCTATATAAGGAAAACTTATAAAACACTGGTACTAGAAATTGAAGAGGACACAAAAATATGAAAAAATATTCCATGTTCATAGATTGGAAGAATCAATATTGTTAAAATGTTCATACTCCCCAAATCAATCAACAGATTTAATGCATTCCCTATCAAAATACCAATGACATTCTTCACTCTTCACAGAAATAGAAAAAAAAATAAAGTACTACAATTTACATGGAACCACAAAAGACCTAGAATAGCCAAAGCTATCCTGTGCAAAAAGAACAAAACTGGAGAAATCACATTACCTGACTTCAAATTATACTACAGACATATAGTAACCAAAATGACATGGTACTGGTATAAAACAGACACAAAGACCAATAGAACAGAATAGAGAACCCAGAAAGAAACCCACACATCTACAGTGAACTCATTTTCAATAAAGGTACCAAGAACATACATTGGTGTTGGGACAACTGGATATGCAGAAGAATGAAACTGGACCCCTCTCTCTATATATATACAAAATAAAATCAAAATGGATTAAAAACTTTAAGACTTCAAATTGTGAAACTACTACAAGAAAACATGGGGGAAACTCTCCAGTATATCAGTCTGGGCAAAGATTTCTTAAGCAATACTCATAAGCGCAGGCAACCACAGCAAAAATAGACAAATGAGATCACATCAGGTTTAAAAAAAACTGCATAGCAAAGGAAACAACCACCAAAGTGAAGAGACAGCCCACAGAATGGGAGAAAATATTTGCAGATACCCATTTGACAAGAGATTAATCAGCAGAATATATGAGGAGCTCAAATAACTCTGTAGAAAAAAAAACCTGATTTTAAAATGGACAAAGGCTCTGAATAGACATTTCTCAAATAAAGACATACAAATGGCAAACAGGTTTATGAAAAGGTGCTCAATATCATTGATCATCAGAGAAATACAAATTAGAACTAGAATGTGATATCATCTCACACCAGTTAAAATGGCTTTTATCCAAAAGACAGGTGATAACAAATGCAGGTGAAGATGTAGAGAAAAAGGAACCATCATTCACTTTTGGTGGGAATGTAAATTAGTACAACTACTGTGGAGAACCGTTTGGAGGTTTCTCAAAAAACTAAAAATAGGCTGGGCGTGGTGGCTCACGGCTATAATCCCAACACTCTGGGAGGCTGAGGCGGGTGGATCACAAGGTCAGGAGTTTGACACCAGCCTGGCCAATATGGTGAAACCCCGTCTCTACTAAATATACAAAAATTAGCCAGGCATGCTAGTGGGCACCTGTATCCCAACCACTTGGGAGGCTAAGGCAGGAGAATCGCTTGAACCGGGAGGCAAAGGTTGCAATGAGCTGAGGTCGCGCCACTGCACTCCAGCCTGGGCAACAGAGTGAGACTCCATCTCAAAAACAAAGCAAAACAAAACAAAAAACTAAAAATAGAGCTATCGTATGATCCAGCAATCACACTGCTAGGTACATACCCAAAAGAAAGGAAAACTATGTACTGAAAAGATATCTGCATGCATTCCCATGTTTATTGCAGCACTATTCACAATAGCCAGGATTTGGAAGCATCCTCAGTGTCCATCAGCAGATGAATGGATAAAGAAAATGTACATGTACACAATGGAGTTCTATCCAGCCATAGAAAAGAATGAGATCTTGTCATTTGCAACAACATGGATGGAACTGGAGGTCATTATGTTAAGTGAAATAAGCCAGGCACAGAAGACAAACTTCACGTGTTCTCAGTTATTTGTCACTCAGCTAAAAATTAAAGCAATTGAACTCGTGGAGATAGAGAGCAGAGTAATGGTTACCAGAAGCTGGGAAGGGTATTGGGGGTAGGGGGTATTGTTAATAGGTACAAAGAAATAGTTATAATGACTAAGAACTAGTATTTGCTAGCACAACAGGGTGACTATAGTTAATAATAATTAATTGTACATTTAAAGACGACTAAAAGAGGCCGGGCGCGGTGGCTCACGCTTGTAATCCCAGCACTTTGGGAGGCCGAGGCAGGCGGATCACGAGGTCAGGAGATGGAGACCACGGTGAAACACTGTCTCTACTAAAAATACAAAAAAAAAAAAAAAATTAGCCGGGCGTGGCGGCGGGCGCCTGTAGTCCCAGCTACTCGGAGAGGCTGAGGCAGGAAAATGGCGTGAACCCTGGAGGCGGAGCTTGCAGTGAGCCGAGATTGCGCCACTGCACTCCAGCCTGGGCGACAGAGCGAGACTCCGTCTCAAAAAAAAAAAAAAAAAAAAAAATTATCCTGGCATTGTGACGCGGTGCCTGTAGTCCCACCTACGCAGGAGGCTGAGGTGGGAGGATCTCCTGAGCCTGGGGAGATCCAGGCTGCAGTGAACCATGAAAGCACCACTGCACTCCCACCTGGATGATAGAGTGAGCGAGATCCTGTCTCAAAAACAAAAAAACCCAAAGAGTTAGAGTATTTCATTTCTAAAGTCTCTTTTATTTCTAACTTTTTGAGACTAGAAAAAGTGAATGAAAGTTTGTATGCCTGGTTTGATGATATGATATTAATGTTAAGAATCATGGTGGGGTTTTGGTATATTTTGCTATATTTAAGCCAGTGAATGAAGTGAAGGATAAACTTTGGTTCTAATTAATTATTTCTGTATTTTCTTTGTAGGGATTAATCAATTCATGAGAGAGACAGTGAAGAACTGTAAAAGAGACGGGTTTGTTCAGACCATTTTGGGAAGGCGTAGATATTTGCCAGGAATCAAAGACAACAACCCTTATCATAAAGCTCACGTATGTTGAAATTTTTTAGGAATTTTAACTTAACATTTCAACGACATGTACTTTTTCAGCAAATACTACAGATGTCTGTTTTAGGGATTACTGGCGTATTAATTGGATTTTCTGTATAGACAAGATCAACCATTGGTTTCATTAAGGACTTCTGAAGTGATGGCACATGCCAGTATTTGCTGAACAGAGTCTGGGGAATTAATGTAAACATGTGTTTACTTAATAATACTTTAAACATGTTCTGTTGCAGTAAACCAATTATTTATTCGCTTAGGTAATAAGTTGTAAATAAACTTAATTTTTACATTTGCTAATTATTCTTTGTTTCCTATACCATATACTAATTTATCATACCATACCAAATTGCTAACATTCCTCAGAGATTAGCCAGTCACTAAATTTTGATTAATTTTTGGTTCATTCTACTTGTTTGCTTATTTTAAAAGCACTATCTGGCCAGGCACGGTGGCTCATGCCTGCAGTCCCAGCACTTTGGAAGGCTGAGGCAGGAAGATTGCTTGAGCCCAGGAGTTTGAGACCAGCTTGGGCAACATAGTGAGACCCCCTATATCTATAAATATAAATAAATTAGCTGAGTGAGGTAGTGCAATGCCTGTAGTCTTAGCTACTTGGGAGGCTGAGGTGGGAGGATTGCTTGAGCCCAGGACTTGGAGGCTGCAGTGAGCCATGATTGAACCACTGTATTCCAGCCTAGGTGGCAGAATGAGACCCTATGTTTAATTAAAAAAAAAAAAAAAAAAAGGCACTATCTCATCAGAGATTATTAAGATATCCCAAATAGTGAATAAGGCTATTTTTAACAGTATTTAAAAGATTTATTGATATTTGCTCAAATTATGTTTAAGTCTCTTTCTGAATTCATTGGGATTCATGAAAGTATTCTGTGTACCTGAGTATTTAAGCTTCTAGTATAGTTCATATCTTCCTATTTTAACTAGATGTTTTTTGCCCTTCACCCATAACTTTGTGTTTTAGTGCTTATTAGACATTGTATGTAATGAAAATACCCCTCTAAACTTCTGTCTGGAGCTCAAAGCCTTCAGAGCATTAATGCTTTTAGGGACTGTGGAAGAATAGTTGGCTTTTTGTTACTGCTTTACTCTCTAGCCTCCCATATATCCACATGCAAATATCAGATATTTATCAGGCTTTTACCATATCTCTAAGTGAATTAGTAACTTTAGTTGATGGACTAGGAAACTTAAGTTTTAAGTCTTGGAAGAGACAATGCAAACAAAACAGTATATGAAAACATCATTGATATACTTAATTATTTAGGTTTCAGGGAGAAGGAAAGACTTAAACAGATTCTTGAAGGCTAAAGTTTAGGCTGTTGGGAATGAGAAAAAGACAATCACAAAAGCATAACTGAGTGAGGACTGGCTAGAAGCCAAACTGGTAGGAATGGAGAGTTTGAGTTGTCACGTAGGGGTAGATAATTTTCTCCTGGATAGATGGAGCCAGCTAGAGCCTAGGAAACTAAAAGGCTTCTTCTGAATGACAGAAGGCTTTTTTCAGTGGCAGGCTGAGAAATTTGGACTCGATCTAATAGGAATTATATTTTCTGGAATTTACATGATAAAAATGGAATATATAGTTATTAATATAAATGAATCATGTAAGTTTGTGAAAATTAATATTATTGTACCTGAAGATGCGAGAGAGTAATAAGACTTTTTCATGCCAAATACTTCAGTGTTAAAGTTCTGATTCATTATGTTGCTGCTGACGAAAAATATTCCAGCCCTCTGAATTAGGAATAGAGTAAACATAGCCAGGTTGTTTTTTGGTTTTTGTTCTGGTTTTTGCTTTTGTTCAAACTTTTGTTGTGCTGAAAAATACATTCTCACACATAGAGAATGTAGATTTCACTAAATTATCACAGAGCTACACCTGTGTAACTACCACTCAGGGCAAGAAATAGAATATTGTCAGTGCCCCAGAAGCGCCCCTCATGCATCCTCCTAATCATCACCCGTCGCCTTCCCAGAAATAGCCACTGTTATAACTTCTAACACTATAGTTTTGTTTTGCATTTTTTTGAGCTCCATATACATCATATATGTATATTTTATATATAGCTTCTATCAGAATTACGTAGGTAAGTCATTCTTGTTGTTTCATGTAGGAATAGCTGTATACTCATATGAATATACCATAATTTATCTATTTTTCTCTTGATGAGAACTTGGGTTTTCAGTTTGAAGCTAAGCTATTGTGTTTTTGAACATGCTTGTACAAGGTTCTTGGTGCACATATACATGCATTTATGTTTGAAAGACACAGTGGTGGGATTGCTGTGTATTTTCAACTTAAGTAGATAAAGCCAAATTGTTTTCTGTGGAGATTATAGCAGTTTGTCCTCCCATCAGAAGAGTATGTGAGTCCTCACTGCCCTGCATTCTTGTCGACACTTGCTATTAAGCTAATTTTAGCTATTCTGGTGGGTATAAAGTAGTATCCTGTAGTTTTAATTTGTGTTTCCTTGGCTACTAGTGAGGTAACCTTACAAATGAGCAACCTTACAAATGTGTATTAGCCATTTAGTTATTTTTTCACAGGTAAATACCTATTCTGGTTTTCTTTTTAATTTTTCTGTTGAGTTTTCTGCATTTTTTCTTATCAATTTGTAGGAACCTGTTACTGGTTACATGTGTAGAAAATATTCTCTCCCACATTATGTCTGGCCTTTTCTCCCTCTCATTAGTAATTTTAGGTGTGGAGAGAGGTTTTTGTTTTATTTTGTTTTTCTTAAAGACAGGGTCTCATTATGTTGCCCAGGCTGGTTTCTGAATTCATTGGGATTCATGAAAGTATTCTGTGTACCTGAGTATTTAAGCTGGCCTTTTCTCCCTCATCCAGGCTGGAGTGCAGTGGCACGATCTCAGCTCACTGCAATCTCTGCCTCCTGGGTTCAAGGGATTTTCCTGCCTCAGCTTCCCGAGTAGCTGGGATTACAGGAGTGTGCCATCATGCCTGGCTAATTTAAAAAAAATTTTTTTTTAGTAGAGAGGGGGTTTCACCATGTTGTCCAGGCTGTTCTAGAACTCCTGGTCTCAACTGATCCTCTTGCCTTAGCCTTGTGAGTAGCTGAGATTACAGGCATTTAATATACTAGAAGCTGGGTATAGCTCAGATGACAGAGGACTAGAGAATACCTCTCATGTTACATTGACCCCCCTCCCTGGAGTAGACCTTTTTCATTTTCTGAGACATTTTGGGGCACTGGGAGTGATATTCATATATAGATTACACTTGTATATTAACCCAGACTCCCTCCTCTACTCTTCCAAGATGATTAATTTTAGTAGGCATGGTTCCCTGCCAAGAAGCACTTGGCAGCAGTCATTTCAAGGAAGTTGTAACTGAATACCCAGGGATCTAGGAGGTGCATTTCCACTAGCGGCTATGGATTTGCCTCAGCAGCCCATGAAAAGCTCTGATGCACATCAGAGGGCTCCATACCTGCAGGGCTCAAACTCTATATTAAAGACCAAGAGGCCATTGGTATAGAGGGTGTGCTTAGGACATTCCAACCCACCTCCCAAAGAATGATATTCTACTTATTTAGGATTAAGATTATTTTGAGGAGCAGATCTTTTAGAATGATGTCTAGAACACTGATGAGCTAAATACATTCTAAGTGCAAAGTAGTTTTTGGATCCTAACTGAGTAGTCAAGATATCTAAGCTGAAGCAATCTGACCTTGTTATATTTTTGTCTGCCCTAATGTGGAAACCCCAGGATCTAGAGCCCTGGATCATGATAGTTGTTATTCTTAGGATGCAGCCTAATAGTTGGTGTTCTGGGTCATATCTCAGTCCAGCTTTCCAGTCTGGCTGCAAATGTGAGCACTGAACTGTGGACACTAAAGGAAAGTATGAAACCATGTTGGCATATCTGGTAGAGCACCTGTTAATTGTTTTTTATAGGCTGAGCGTCAAGCTATCAACACAACAGTCCAAGGATCGGCAGCTGGTATTGTCAAAATAGCCACAGTTAACATTCAGAAGCAATTAGAGACCTTCCACTCAACCTTCAAATCCCATGGTCATCGAGAGGGTATGCTCCAAAGTGACCGAACAGGTTTGTTCATAGATGAGGCCTGTGCTGTAACATGATGAGAATAATTGTATCAGAAATGTAAATGGGAAGTATTTTTTATTTTATTTCTCAACAGTTCTCAAACGTTTTGGTCTCACGATGTCTTTATACTATTAGAAATTATTAAGGATTTCAAAGAGCTCTTGTTTTTGTGGGTTATGTCTATATATTTACCATATTATAAATTAAAACAGGGAATTTTAAAACATTAGCATTTAAAGTAATTACAAACTCACCGTATTTTGACATGTCACATATTTTTATGAAAATAACTACATCTTTTCAGAACTAAAGAAAATTCTTGATAGGTGACTTTATTTTACATATGTGTAAATCTCTTTAATGTTTGGCTTAAGAGAACACAGCTGGCTGTTTGTATCTGCTTCTGTATTCAATCTGTTGTAATATCACATGTCCTGTAACCCTCTTTGGGAAACTCTTTGTACAGTCTGGGATGATACATGTCTCAATTTATGGGAGATGGATGGGTTTCCCAGGATGTGGAATTTCACTTCTATACCAGGACAGTTGGCCACTTTGCTGCACTCTTATAAGAAAATGAAACTGAAAAAGGCAAATAGCCTCATAGTGTTATTATGAAAGTAATTTTGACTGCAGATTTTGGGATCCTCTGTGGTCTTCAGACCATACTTTAAGAATATGTTGATTTTCCTATTTATGACCTTCAGTGTTCTCTGGTCTTAGAATACACTCTTGATCTCTTTATCACATATGTTCCTTTGCTGATATTGTTTTCTTGTTCTTACTTTCAGAATATTTTCCCTGAGTTTTTGCTTTATTGCTTGGATAAATTATTTCTTGTACTAACAAGTACAGTGAAATTTTCTTTTTTTCTTCTGTCACATGTCCATATTTCTGCTTTAAATACCATTTCACTGTCACTGAGATTGTCAAACCATGACAGCAGACTTTTTTTTCTTTTTTTTTTTGAGACAGAGTTTCACTCTGTCATCCAGGCTGGAGTGCAGTGGCACGATCTCAGCTCACTGCAATCTCTGCCTCCTGGGTTCAAGGGATTTTCCTGCCTCAGCTTCCCGAGTAGCTGGGATTACAGGAGTGTGCCATCATGCCTGGCTAATTTAAAAAAAATTTTTTTTTAGTAGAGAGGGGGTTTCACCATGTTGTCCAGGCTGTTCTAGAACTCCTGACCTCAAGTGATCTGCCTGCCTTGGCCTCCCAAAGTGTTGGGATTACAAGCGTGAGCCATCGTGCCCAGCCAGGAGGCATGTTTTAAATTTTCCTGGGAAGAAATTAAGATTTGGTGCATACAGAGGAAGAAAAAGCTGCTAGAGATGGGGCAGAAAGGTCGTGATTAGTTATTGAGGATGAGATTTGCTATTTCTAGAAGAGACATACATACGGGTTATAGAGAATAATACAGCCAGTTATAATGTGTTCATGTATGTGCAAAAATACGTAGATATAAAAGTTTATTTTCTCATTAAGTGAGGATTACTAATTTTGTCATCAGTCCCCCTCGAAATATCTGAGGCCCCTCATTCATTTTGAGTGTGGGACTATGTGTGTATATACACACACATATACATTTATAATTAAGCGAGAGAGAATATGTAATTAAACTTATTTGGGGAGTAATACTGTGCTGTGTGCTTTAGAAGTAAAAGTTATCAATCTATGTTTAAATTTAAGGTCTATTTAAGAAAGGAGGGGAAGGTATGATACCTGACTGAACTATTTGTATTAATTCCACACAGCAGAGTGATAAATGTCAAAATGAGGATACAGACAATAATGACTTTTAAGAGTTAGTGGAAGGCAATATGGCTCTGTCACTGAGGATGGCTTCATGGTGTCATGCCAGCTGAAAGTAGCACTAGGTCAGTGGGATGAAAGGAAGGTGAGCATGAGGAAGCAGACCACATGGGGAACAAGAGCATCGTGGCATTCTAGGTCAGAAGCCAGGTAGCCAAGGAGAATCAAGAGGACAAAGGCATGGTCATCAGAAAGCAGAAAAGCTATAGCATCCAGACAGTCAATGGTGTGAGCCAAGTGTGGCTTCATGGGGCAGATCAGATTTCAGCTGAACAGGTGAACAGAGGTACAGCCTTTGCAGTCCTAGTGTGGAAGCAGCTTGCTGCAGCCTCAGGTGCTTTTGTTTGCTTACTGTGTGAGAGCCACCTTTGAGCAAACTGGCACTGCAGATAGTGACAGTTGAAGAACTCTCTCCCAGAGGGAAGCACCAGATACTGAGGGAGATGGTACTCATGCTGGACCTGAAAGATAAGTAGGGAATTTGGACAGCAAAAAGGAAGATGACTGCTATGAGGTTTAAGCAAACAAGTAAAGGCATTTCCAGTAAAGGTGTTCATGTTGAGCTTTATCTTTTTGGTCAGAAGGGCATAATCTGTACCACTAGGTCCAGCTAATGAGGAAATAGTAACTAAGTCTAGTATATATTTTGGAGTTATGGCTACTGGAAGGTGTGGATTATCTCCACAGAAAAATGTATAGACATAGACTCTTACATATAACTGCAAGGGGTTTATGTACTCTCTGAAGTCCACTTTGGGAGCCTAGGTTTAGAATTACTTGTTTGGAGTGTGTACGGTTCAATTGAGGAAGCACCAGTTCTATCGCGATGACACTTCTGGCCATAAAAAGACATGAGGGAGTGTCCCCCTTAAGAAACACTGCCTAACAATATTAGTTTGCTTTCCTGGGGCAGGAATCAGGCCCCATACCTCCCTGGTGCTATTACTCAGATGGTGGTAGGGGGACTCCATGGATAGAGAAAATGTTAGTTATTCATGAGAAATAAGTTGGACTAGAGCTTGGAGCAGAGTTCCTCACACCCCATTTACTGACTTCTTTGGGAGACTCCTTTCTGGGAGGAAGTTTGTGAGTTTATACCGGATACTTAGGGTAGGTAGCGACCAGCAAGTAGTTATTTTCCTGATAGTTCTTAGTCTTGTGTGTTTTAATCTTCTCATTAAAATTCCTCAGAGTTACTCAGAATCTCTAAAAACATTCTCCTATGACTTAGCGACATGCTGATCAGTTTTGCTCCTTTTTCATGAAGTAGGATTGTCACGAAAGAGAAAACTGCAAGGGATGTTCTGCCCAATCAGAGGAGGCTTCTTCATCCTTCAACTCCATGATGAACTCCTATATGAAGTGGCAGAAGAAGATGTTGTTCAGGTATTTTTGCAATGCTTGTGTCCATTCCATAGGAAGCCAAGACACTATTGTCAGGCTGACAGCTTTGTTTCCTATGCATGAGGATTTTGGAACTCTACCCTAGCCCTGGGATGGCTGTGTAAATGTTGAGTCCTTACAGGTAGAAAAGGAGCTAAGAGTGTTCCATTTTGTACTAGTTCTTAATAAGTGAATAAATTGCCAATGCAAGATGTTTTTGTCGTGGAGGAATTAAACAAAAATTTGGAGTCTTTCCCTTAGGGTTTCTAAGCTCCAAGCATTCTAGCAAAAACTTTCAGAAATTCCCGCTCATTAGTGAAGAAGAGTTTGAGATGTCTTTTTACTTATTTATTTATTTATTTATTTATTTTATTTATTTATTTTTTCTGATTTAGCATTTTAAGCACCATTGGGTGAAGAGCTCCAGTCTGGTTTATAACCTTCTCAGGGGATGGTTTGGGAAACATTCTTTGACTGGGCAGAGTTTGTTAACCTCATTTTTTTTTTTTTTTTTCCTTAGGTAGCTCAGATTGTCAAGAATGAAATGGAAAGTGCTGTGAAACTGTCTGTGAAATTGAAAGTGAAAGTGAAAATAGGCGCCAGCTGGGGAGAGCTGAAGGACTTTGATGTGTAACTGTGCTGCTGATGAAGTCCTCCCAGGGAAGCCTGTGCAGATACAGTCACCTGGAAAGAACAGAGATTACCCTTTCACCTACCTCAGGAAAACAAACTTTCAAGTCTTGATAGACTTAGCCTAGTAATTTTATAGTGAGAGTTTCAAACTATATATCAGGGTCTATCTTTATAGCATCAAAAACTTCTGGGGGGGTGGGGGAAGTAGAATACCAAGTATAATAGTTACATTCACTTTCAAAGAGCATCTATGAATTTGCCTTTTGTAACTTACTGTGGCTTTAAACATATTCAGAACAGATGCTTGAAATATGCACTTAGCACTTTGGCTCCATATCTGTCTGGGTAAACCATGAAGAAAATGAAGCTGCTGCCTCTATCGACCCCGACAGGAGCCATAGGCAGATAAAGATTTGGTTTCACCCTGGTGGTGTTAGGCATTGTGTGTGACTTTTTTTCCTCTAATATCAATTTTAGAGTACTGAAATAGTATTTTAAAATAGCATTGGCTAATAAATTATGAATTCTATAAAGTGGTAAGACTTGGTATGGTTGGAGTCTAGGAATGAATATTCATGAAATGTTTCTTATTGCTTTTCCTTCCCTAATTCATACAATGAATGTATTTGGAATACTTACATATTATAAAATAAACTATACCTCTTCAAGAGGTATCCTATTCTGTAAGATTAGATGTTTTTATTGCAGGTAAATATAATACTGCCAGAGACAGAAAATACCCCCTTATCAGTCCTTTAGTGCCTCTTTCTGTTTATGGCATGGTGAGAAAACCCATGCTGAAAAGATTGTACTTTGTGATCCCAATTAGAGGGATGGAGCTGATCTTTTTGCTGTTGAAATAAAATGAATTTATGAGAAACTTTATATCAACAATTGTTTTGTTAAAAATTATAGTTGGTCTAAGAGTGTCCCTTATTTAGTTACTCCATAGCTTGTTCATAGGAAGCACTGATTATATTCTTAATCAGTTAACCAGAAGAGCTCTTTTATATTTATTAATCAGAATAATGAAAAAAAGATAGTTGCTTTATAAAATGTAATGCATTATCAGTAGTTGGGTATTAATGCATTAGAGACTTAGACATAGTTTTTTTAGGGGGGCGGGGTGAGAAAGGCAGAGATGGCAGCAGTAAGAGGGAAGAATATCATTATTTCTTTTTCCATATTTACCTGTACTATGTTTCTCAAAAGCTGAAGTGCTGTCAGTATTCTGGTAGGCTTGAAAGATCTGGCACAAGAGAAAGCTCAATCTGTTTACCTGTGAGTGTTCTTCAAACATGAGGGCAAGCAAAAGTCCCTTCTGCCTCATTCTCTGCAGCCGTGGCCCAGCATGTGTAGTCACATGCATTTTCTCATTCTGTTTGACCTGTCAGCTGGACCTGAAACAGGCCATCCCCATTTTGCATGATTCAGATGTGCACAAATTCCAGTTACTATGGTTTACTTAATAACACGAGTCTCTCCTGCAACACAATTCAAATTTCAGTTACCAGTGGATATTAACTGTGAGTAACTGCATGAAATTGAAACTTCACTGATAGTTCTTCAAACCACAACCACTGTGTAAATAAGGAATGCACATTGTGTTATGCAGAATAATGCCCCCCACCCCAAAGTTCACATCCTAATTCCTAAAATCTGTGAACTATTGTATTACATGGCAAAAGGAACCTTGTTGATGTGATTAAGCTAGAGATCTTGAGGTGGGGGATTATCCTGGATTATCTGAATGGTTTCATTGTAATCACCAGGGTCTTTGTAAGAGGGAAGCAGATGGTCAGAGTCAGTGAGGATGTGACAACAGAAACAGACAGATTTGAAGATGCTACACTGCTGGCTTTAAAATTGGAAGAAGGGGCCATGAACCAAGGAATGCAGGAACCCTCAAAAAATTGGAAAAGGTAAGGAAATGGATTCTCTCCTAGAACCTTTTGAAGGGATGTAGCCCTGCCAACACCTTGACTCTAGCCCAGTTAAGACCATTTTGGACTTCTGTCCTTTAGAACTGCAAGACAATAATTTGAGTTGTTTTGAGCTAGTAAGTTTGTGGAATTGGTAGCAGTAATAGGAAATTCATACATGCATCATGATGAGGACCAGTTACATCACTTCTTCCAAAGGCTGTCTATTATTGGTCACTTCACATCTGTTACTTACTTTACTTGCAGATGGCAAAATGTAGTTGTGTTGATTGCTTGTCTCCCAGTGGTAAATCCACATTATACAAAAATGGATAATCAAAAGTGGAAGTTGGCTAATAAAGATCAAAGTGTACCAGAGAAGTAAAAAATAACACTGGAAGTGAAATTCAAATTGAACATAAATGGAATTACAGAAGAACTACCTGCCTGGGAATGCTGACACTGCTGCTGTTTGAGATAACGGTAGATAGGCAACCTGAGAAACAGTAAAGGCACAATTAACATAAATGAGGAAAATGGTTGTGACAAAAGGATAAAGATGTCCCAGAGGAAGCGATGCCAACAAAAAACTTCATTAATTTTTAATCTATAACTTTAATTCCATCAAAGTCTCATCAGGATTTTATATTTTTTAGATAGTATCTTAAAACTCACCTGAAGAAAAAAATACCAGTACCTGGCTGGGCGCAGTGGCTCACGCCTGTAATCCCACCACGTTGGGAGACCGAGGCAGGTGGATCACGAGGTCAAGAGATCGAGACCATCCTGGCCAACATGGTGAAACCCCATCTCAACTAAAAATAAAAAAATTAGCCGGATGTGGTGGCGGGTGCCTGTAATCTCAGCTACTTGGGAGGCTGAGGCAGGAGAATCACTTGAACCCAGGAGGTGGAGGTTGAAGTGAGCCGAGAGTGCACCATTGCACTCCAGCCTGGACAAAAAGAGCAAAACTCTGTCTCACAAAAAAAAAAAAACAAAAAACCAGTACCTATCAAACTTGAGAAATAACAAAGATTTGTATCAGATATTAGGATGTATTACAAAGATATAATAGTTTGAAATTATATAGAGGGGATAGAAATAGACAGGTAAGAGTATTAAAACAGACTAAAGAATTTAAGAAACAGACTTATACACATATGAGAAATGATTAAAATGTCATTTCAAATTAGTGGTGAAAGATGGGCTGTTCATAAACAGCGATGTAGTGATAAGAGTATCCATTGGTAAAAATATCAAGTTGGATCTCTATCTCAAATGCTCACAAAATACTCCAGATGGATTAAAAGCCTAAATATTTAAAAGATGACTATGAAAGTAAATTAAAAAAACATGAGAATGTTTGACTTTATAGAAATAAAAGCCTTCTTTAAAACAAAGTTCTAAAATCATAAAGGTAAAAGATAAAACTTGACTACATTATAAAGAAAAATTTTCAGTATAAAAAGGACATCAATAAAGTTAAATCATGAAAGACACTGAACTGTCTAACCCAGGGGCCATGGCACAACAGCAAATCCAAAACAGATCCATAGCCTAAGTAAGGCTGAGTTAGCAAGCGAGGACCATATGGTGCTAACCCCAAGTGAGAGCAAACCACACATTCATCAGTTGTACTTTAGCACATATCAGTGGAAGGTGCTCAAGGGTCACAACAGACCAGCCACTGTTACAGAGTCCCAGAGGATCCAAGGAGGAAGACGAGGACCAGCACCCCTCCTTCCTTATCATGAGTTAATGTAAGCCTTCCCCTAAGCCCAGAAGCCAATCTTGTAAGGAGGAAGAGGGAGAGACTACACAATTCCTAGGAAGACTCAAAGGCAAGGAAAAATCAGTCATAGAAAATAAGCTACATTTTAAAAATCAACAATAGACAAATAATCCGTAGTAGAGTCTGACTCCATCTTTTGATGTTTGCTGACAAGTTTTGAGCCTCTATTCTCCCACTTCCTCTTCTGTCCCCATGTGAGTAAGCTGAGAAGAAATCCAATGCTCCCTTCTTTGGTGCCAGTGGGATTTTCAAACCCTGCAAGCCCCATGCTGCAACCCCTGGCCCACTTTCTGACCACAATAAAAACCCAGTTTCTTCCTTGTTCTCTCAAGTTGCCTTGCTCTCTGCAGAAAGCCTCACTGAGTAATAAACCTTTTCATATCAGAAAAATTCCAATTAAAACAATAAGATACCATTTTCATCTTTCACAGTGTGAAAAAATAAAAATATTTGAAAATAGGTGAAGATGAAACTAATTTTTATACACTGGTAGAGGAATTTAGTCAACATCTATTTAAATTAAATGAGCATGCCCTTTAATTCAGCAATTCCACTTGACATTAACATCTTCCCTAGAGAAAACACTTGCATGTATGCAAAATACATGTGCAGATGTTCACTGCACTCTTGTTTGTAATATCAAGAGACTGGAAAATATCTAAATACTAGTAAAAGAGTGGTAGCAAGTTATGGTTTATTGACACCATGGGATAATATAAGTGAGTTAAAAAGAATGAATTATAGGTACTGACATAGAACGATCTGAGACATAGTAGAGACATGAATAAGCACGTTGCAGCATAGAAAAATTTTTTAGAAGGAAACACAGCAAACTATAACTCGTTAATTTAGATGAGTAGGAGATAACCAAGGGAAATACTCACTTGATCTTGTCTACATTTATCATATGACTTACAATATGCATTTATGTATTATTTGTGCAATTAAAATACATTTTAAAAAATGTTTAAATAATGGTTGGATTCCCAAACCAGCTCACGAGACCATTGTTTAAGCTGCTATGAAAGGTAGAAGACAATGCCATTGAAGTGCAAGTAATAC
This sequence comes from Hylobates moloch, assembly GCF_009828535.3. Lineage (NCBI taxonomy): Eukaryota > Metazoa > Chordata > Mammalia > Primates > Hylobatidae > Hylobates > Hylobates moloch. The sequence continues at coordinate 40,296,170 of NW_026652279.1, forward strand.
AGCAAGATTGGAAATATTTTATTTTTATAATTTTATTTTGGAGTAACTTAAAACCTAGGTAAAAGTTTGAAGAATAGTACCAAGAATCCCAATCAAGTCAGAAATCACCATTCAAGTTTTAATTTCTCCAGTTATGTCATTTATAGCAAAAGGGTCCAATCCAAGACCAAGAGTTGCACCTAGTTGTCATGACTGTCTAGTCTCCTTAAATCCAGAACATACGTCTTTCCTTGACTTTTATGGCACTGAAAATTTTTAATAGAGGACAGATATTTTATAGAATGTCACTCAATTTGGTTTTGTTTATTGCCTCATGATTAGACCTTGATTCTGCCTTTTTGGCAGGAATATTGCAGAGGTGATACTGGGTTCTCACTCACTGTATCCTGTCAGGTGGCACATGATGTTGATTTGTTCCCTTGCTGGTGGCGGTACCTTTGATCACTTGATTAAGATGGTGTCTGCCATGTTTCTCTAGTTATATTTTTCTTTATGGTTAGCAAATTTTTTTTTGTGAAGATACTTTGACTATGGAAATATCCTCTTCCTCTGTCCCACTTTACCTCACTAGTTTTAGCATCCACTGGTATTTGTTGCCCAAGTCATTGTGATAATGGTTGCCAAATGGTAATTTTAAAATTCCATCTACATTTATTTATTTGTTGACATTCTATTGTAAGGAAGAGTTTTCGCTTTCTCCTTTTATTTATATTAATGTGGACTAGTGTGTACTTAGTAAGTTACTGTTACGACTTTTGATGCTTTTTCCTTTTTCTTTTCTTTTTATTATTATTATTATTTTTTTGGGTAGAGACAGGGTCTTGCTATGTTACCCAGGCTGGTCTTGAACTTTTGGTCTCAAGCAATCCTCCCACCTTGGCCTCCCAAAGTGCTGGGATTACAGGCATGAGCCACTGCACTTGGCCTTGATGCTCAAATTATACCTGATTTGTCCTGTGTAGTTTTTAAGCTAGCTGCCGTGTCCTTTTGACATGTCCTTATTCTTTGAATATTTTATTTTCTGAAACAAAAATGTTCTAGCCTTAAAATCAGACATTTCTTCAGAGAGCTCCAGTTCCTTTTAGCAGAGAATAGTAATTGGAAATCAATATCCAGGCACTAGTTGTGCTCATTGCTCCAGGGGGTGAGGGGCTTGCTCCCTGTCCTCTTGGTGTGCAGAATTAGGAAATATATATATACCACACAGGCACGTGTGCACACACACACCTTTATATCACATATGTATGTAAACTATGTAGTGATACCCATATATATTTGTATACATTATTTATACATACTTTATATATACATAAAAATTTACACTGATACTTCCAATTCTAATCTAATACCACAGGGTTTATTCTAGCTTTCCCTTTTAATTTTTCCTTTCTTTGTTCTCCATCAGTGAGAAACTTGGTTCCCATAGTATCAATATACTTATTAATTGCTCAATGCCCTGTATGTAGCCAACCTCCTGACCCCACTGGGCTGCCTTCTGCTCTGCTCCAATGCCAACATCACACGCCATCACTGACCACTGAAGGGTTGACCCTGCCACTTCACTCCAGTGCTGTCTCCTGTGGGCTGCCCTTCTCACCCTACTCCAATGCAGTCTTTGTATGGGGATGCCATCACCAACCTTTTTGAGTGTGGCTGATTTTTGGAATGAATGAATGAAAGGAAAGAAAGGAGGAAGGAAGGGAGGAGAGGAAAGGGCAGCAGGGAACAGAGGGAGGGAGGGGGGGAGGAAGAAACAGGAAGGAAGGGGAGGAGGAAGAAAGGAAGTCGAATAAGTATTTCAAATATTGAATGCAAGTATCTGAAGCTTGAGTTATTGTAATTCAAAAATAAGAAGGTAAATGGATCCCTTTGAAGAAATTCTGATAGAGAAAAATTCTGAAAAGGAATTTGTATTTTAAAGGGTCAGTATGCATATTTGTATTTTTAATCAATAAGTTTTTTAGCCTAGAGTTGGTTGGCTGTTTTTTTCAATTTTTATATGGAACTAAAATTAGGAGAAAAATTATGGTGGTGGGGAGATTTTCCTGAGATTAAATTAGACAGGATTTGGAAGAATAAAGTCAGTGGTTTACAGCCAGAGTATAGATAAATATGGGGAAAGTGCCTGGAGAGGAATTAACTATGCTTATGAAAGCCAGAGAGGCGCAGGAGAGCACACTCTCCAGAGAACTGTTGGAGGTCTTGAGTTAATGAATGTTCATCATAACTAGTAGGAGCTGGAATAAGCCCATAGTAGCTTAATTTTTCTGCCTGGATGAGGACAAAGCCTGAGCTGAAAAGAAGTGAGGAAGTAAGGTCTGCATGTTGAGTTTGTAGGTACATCTTATCCACCTTGGTTTCGTTTGATGCATTATTAACAAATTATTTTTGCTTGTGCTTCACTGAAGGTGGACTTCAATCAACGTCGTCAGAAGTTAGTTATCTTTAAAGTCTTCCAAGAAAAAGTAACACATCTCCTCAAATTGATGGAGATTTTGAATGGCTACTGGGTTAATAAGTTCTAGTAAAATGTGTGAGTTTTGGGAAGTTGTGTTTGATAGATTTGCTGCACATTGCTCTCCCACCCCCTCCCTGGCTTTTGAAAACAATTACACTTTGTAAAACCATAGTTCATAGTGTTATAAATGGGTCTTACCTCTGTCCATATGTAATCTTGGCAAAAATCATTAGTGCATGACATCATGACATAAGAGAGCATCTATGTACAAACATATACAATTTTATTGATATCTCTACAGACTACAAGAATTTTGTTAAGTATAGTCACAATTGCTGAGTGCAACAGAAAAATAGTAATTTGTCATTTTCTGAAAAGATGCAAAAATTCTGAAGATGAAAGAAAGATACATCAATGATGTCATCTGTTTCTTATTTCCTAGAATAAAACATCACATAATTAAGTACTAAAAATTATAGGTTATTAGAGATTCTGTTCCTGTGTACAATTGTCCAAAACCACCATCTAGTTTATTTTCTGGCTTTGCAGTCAAGAAGGGCAGGCCAACAGCAGAGAGAAAGCAGTATGAGAGGTGATAACTCTGAGTTTCTTCTCATTATGTGTTACTGCCTTTGATAGGCTGGACTCCTTTTTTGAAGGTGTAAGCACCCTTTCAGGGCACTGGATGTCATATAGGAAGTTACAGGTATTCTTTTCCTTTAAACACATGTCCAAAGACTAAGAAAATAAATCCAAGTGGCCCTGGGAGCTTTTGATTGAGATAACAATCAAAAGGGAAGATTTGTTCTATCTTTTTGCTAAGACCAAGTCCAGTGAAATATACCTACAGCAGAACAGGTACCTGGTACCCATGTCTCCTCCAGAAGAAGAATGAATAATAAATTTGGACCTAATTTAGCAAATGATTGTTTTGAGAATTTCCACTGTCTAAATATGAAGAATTAGTTTTCCACTTAGCTTTATATGCTGTTGAATTTACTGTGCTACTTCTGGTATCTTGTGATGTCACATGTGTAAGACAATTGAAAAAAAAACCTAGACCTTTGAATTGGAATCATTGATGGACAAGTCACATAGGAGAATATCACAAAGATGGTTATTAAGAGTTGATGGAGCACTGCCTGGTCAGAAATTCTCAAATGCTTTTGTTCTGAGACATACAGAATAAATACCATTACTATATCTTACATCTTGCCTTCCCTGACCACTCAGAACTGGGGCTGGAGCACCAGCCAAGGCAGACAAACAAGTTTTCCTTAGTTGGCCATAAAGCAGTGATAATCAACTCTGGTTGGACATTAGAACCACCTTGGAGGCTTTCACAAATATTGGTGTCTGGTTCCCACTCCAAATGATTTTAATATAATTAGGAATTTAAAAATTTCCTGAGGTGATTCTTACGTACAGTCAAGGTTGAGAATCACTCCTCCAGATAAATGTGTAAATCAAAGCATCCACCTGTGCATCTGATTCCTTAAAGCCTCTTTCACTTCACTGTGGCTCCCATGCCCTTCCTCACCACGATCTTCTTGCACCAAATTGGTACTTCCTCCTCCTTTTCTAAGACAGACCTTACCTATTCTACATTTCATGCTTTCAGGGCTATGTTGTCTGCAAATACACACACTAAACTTGTTATGTTGACAACCATGTTCCCTGGAATGGTGCATACTAGAGGTACTGCTCAAACCAAGTACACCACAAATATTTCTGGCACCCAGGACAGTGTGCATGTGAAATAGTACCTAGCCAGAAATGGAGTTGCATGACAGAGGACAGAGGTGAAGAAGCTGTGAAAGCTACCACGTTTCTCCTGACACAGAGACCAAGACCTGATATGAATGTTTTGACTTCTTCTGCATTGCCCTGTGTGAGCCAACATGGTCAAGTTACAATTCTTTTTTCTCATAGCAGCAGGTTGTAATCACACAGATATACTCCCAGTTTGACCCAATGATCCTAAGCCAAGGAGAGGATTTTTAGCTTACTTTTCTAGATTGCCTTCATTTTTCCCTTCTGCTTGAACATAAGAATCTATTTTAATCTTCTTCAACCAATCTTAGGCCTAATCTGATTCTTTTTTCTCTCAAAGTCATGGTGATCCCTTCATGTAGATAAAGTATAGATGGTACCTTTAAAACTGGTACATGGGTCACATAAAAAGGGACTCCAACAGTAAACTTTTTCCTTCAGATCCCTAAAAACTTTGAGGGAAAGGAGTTGGATTTTGATTTATTAATTTGAGAATCACTTTCAAAAGATTTGAAAAAATTGTCTTTGTGACTGAATCACTGGAAAACATCTCATTCAGTTCTGTCACTGTCCTTTCAAAGTTCCAGTCAGACAATGATCTTGACGGTGATTGGGGCCCTAAAGTCTGGGGCTCAGTGAAGTGTAAGAAGCCAAGTCAGTAGTACTGCTTTTGTAGGCGATTAAAACAAATGAGGAATCAATCATCCCTCCCTCCAAACTCCAAGATTAATGGATGATTTCAAGGTAGGGACTATTGCTCACGTTATTATCAGGGAAACAAATACTTCTAGCTTCTCATAGATGAATAAATGAAAAGGCCCATTTCCTACTGTAACACTAAAAAGGCCTTATCTTTGAGGAAATCATAGGGAGACAAGGTCAACTTGTTGGGACTGTGGTTTGCAAGCCTTATCTTCTGATGTTGCTTTAACAGATAGAGTGTAATTTTGATGGTAACTAAGGCTCAGAGTCACTTTCTGTATCATTGTCCGAGTTACTAGGAGTATTTTTCTTATGTTCCAAAATAGAAGGAAGAAAGTAAAGATGAGACTATGCAAAGGATTACATGGATCAACAGTACTTATTTTCCAAAGATGAGGATAAGATGATGATGGTAGTGGTGGCGATGGTGTGTGTGTGTGTGTGTGTGTGCACGTGCGTGCGTGCACACGCTAAGGTCAGTGCAACAGAACAGAAATGTTCAAAGAGAAAAATCACATCCACATTAGATTCTTATTGCTATCTCTTTGAATTATAAAAATAATTTTGATACAGTAAAACCTCATTAATTTGGATTCCACTAACCAGGAGTTTGTGAGATGAAGTTACCCTTACGTTAAGGAAGGGCTTATAAAAACAATTTTGAAAGACACGTTTAAACTACTTCAAAGAGCCTTTTCTCTTCAAACATTTGAGAAGCACCTGTTTACTTCCAATTGATGTGCTAATTATAAACTTTTGATTATTCACTGAGGCCAAAGTTTTAAGCACTTCTACAGTGAAATGCTATAATGTCCTTTTTGATATTTTCTCTGTGTGCCTTAAAATATTCTGTAGTTGTTATTTTTCACTGATTCCTATAAGCTTTCTTCAAAATTGTATTTTATTGCATATGAACCACACATTTAATTTTGGGTATAATAATTTATCTTGCTAAGACATTGTATACTTATTGTACAGTTTTATACAACAACATATATTACATATTCACACAATCTACCTCTTTGTATGATGTAGAATAGTGGCTGTAAACTGGGAGAAATTTTGGCAATGACTGGAGACATTTTGATTGTCATTACTAGGAGGTTCTTACTGGCATCTAGTAGACAGAGGCCAGGGATGTTGCTAACATCCTACAATACACAGGACAGTTCCCCACAGCAAATACTTTCAGCTAATAGTGCTGCTATTGAGAAATCTCGATGTAGATCAAGTTAAAACAAGTTAAATCTTATTGAGGGCTTCAGAGATACTCATCAAATGTACTGCTACTTTGGACTGAATTTCATTATTTCTAAAATAAACTAATATTTTACTCTTAGTTTTTTTTTAAAAATACAGAAATGATAAAGTATTCTGAAAATCAGAAAACTAAGTCTTTGAAACAGATGGTACAAATAATACATTGCAATTTGGCCACTAGTATTTTCTAGATTCTAATCTTAAGTTTCTTTAATATTTTTACCATATAATTTTATAATTCTATAAATTATACAGCCATGTAATGTCTGTGTTACCAAGCTAGATTCTGTTACCGTAAGGCTGTTCACAGGAGTCTGGGAGATTCAGAGAGCCTTTTTTAACAAGAGGATTCAAGGACTCTGAGAAATGCTATCCTAGTGTACATTATCTAACTCTTTCACTCATCTTTGTTCTTCTCAAAATTACTGAGAACATCGTACCACTAGAAACATTTGCTAGAAAGTACAACTTCTAGCAAAAAATTAGACTAAAAAGGAAATAAAAATACCATTTTTTGGCTAATAAAAATAACCTGAAATCCAGGAAAATTGTGAAGTCTTAAGAAACACAAATGTAAATCCAATAAGACCTTGATAAACAAAAATTCAATAAGCCAAAACCATAATTAAAAATTTTCTTGAAGAAACAACATATTACAGGATGGGTCCTGGAATATGTATATATACATTCCTATAACTTTTGACTTCCAGAATCATGTTAAATGGTAGTAGGTGTCTCTATTTGGTTTTGACTCTGGTGCTTTTCTGGTGAGTTATAGATACCTTGTATCATGTTAAGGATATTCTTTATTCCAGCTTTAAAAGAGTTTTTAATAAGGGACAGGTGTTTGGCATCTATTGACATAATCTGGTGGCTTATATTATTTGACCTAGGGACAAAAGCATTGATTTTATATCATTAAACTCTTTATATATTTCTGTTGTCTATAATGATGACTGAGGCCAAGATAGCAAACACATCACTATATTTTATAAAGATTTCCAGTGGTAAGTATGGAACCAATTTCCAGTGGTAAGTATCAAACCGAAAGGTATTTTCTAAGGAAAGCCCTTGTAAATCAGAAATGTCATAAATCAGAATCCCTTTCCCAAAACATTAACTGAGGTTTTACTGAATCACACTAAAGAGAATGACCAGTTTGGTTTGTGAATGTCAGGCTGCAAGAGCACCTTTCGATTGCGGACCCTACTGGGTTTGAACAGTAATATACTGTGTAACTGGCAGACAAAGAGACAAATGAAGCTTTTAAAATATATCACTTAAGAAACTGAAATTGGGGTGTGTGAAATTTCCCTTTTTGTGAAGTCAGTTCTCATAGCTAACTCTATTGTTCCTACAGATCCCCAAACCTACTACCAACTCGCCTATAGAGTACAAGCCAGGCTAAAGAAAATGCTTTGAGGTGACCCAACCCTGCATGGTTTGTGCTAAAAACAGCAAGCCATTCTGAAGGTGATAGAAATGAAACTAATTGTGTTGGGAATAACTTAGTATACTGGCAATATTTGATTTTGGCAGAACTGTGAATGATGTAAAACATGGAGAGAGAACATTAATCAGACTCTTGCCATAAGAATTCAATAATGTTCTAGTACAGTGAAAGTTACAGATGAGGAGAAAACTCTGGGTTCTTGTTTTGTTTTCCTTTTCAGTTGGGTATGGCAAATATATTTGAAATGCACTGACATCTTCAAATGCAGATTTTTTTAATTGTTGAGTGTGGCCCAATTGATAGAAATAGTTTACCATGAATCTTTTTTCTTCTATCATAACATGCTTTTTTTTCTTTTCCTCTTAAGATGTTAATTTATCATGCAAAGATTTTTTTTCATTAAGTGCATTAATGCTTTTGTTTGTACAGGAATTTTCAAATCAAGAGGACTCCCCGTAGTTACTAAATATAAATCCTTATCGAATGACATGCCAAGATGATAGCTCCATTCCACATGGGAAAAGGCAAATTCAGCCATATCTTGGGATTTTAACCAGGGCTCCAGCCTTTGGGTTGCACAGCGTCTCTGATACATCTCCTTTATGATAATTTCAGATTGACTGTAAATGGAACATTTTGTAGAAGAAACTGGCTTCTAGCAGTTGAATAGTGATGCTGGGAATAAATTTGGTTTCCCTGAATATGGTTTCTCAAAGCAGTCACAGCTTCTTTAGAAGTTAGAATTGGTACCATTTCTTATCCTTGTATTTCAGCATTAACTGCAAAGAAAAAATAGCCACCATAAGATGCTAAAATACTTTAAAAGTGCTATTCAAAGCAAGGCCATTTTGAGCTAATCATGCAAATCTAATCTCAAAACTTATAATGAAAGTGAGTGGCTTCCTTTATTTTGTGAAATAAAGTGCATATGAGAAAGACTTTAAAAATAAGCTGTAAAGACTCAGCTGATAGAAAATGATTTTTCATGACTGAGACAAAATGGAGGATGTGGATCCCAGATGTATCAGAACCAATGGATAATTTTCTTTAATTATCCCCTAAGGTAAAGAAGTATCGATACATTAAAGTATTTTTTTAAAAAAAACCTTTTATCTCCCAAGCATTGGGAGAATTATACTTAGAAGAGATCCAGATTATCATGATTCTCATACAGGATTACTTATGTGGATCTCTGTTTAAGCTTCCTTGTGCAGATCCTAAATGTTTCAAGTTACTCCTGTATGAAGATGTCTGTATTTACTTAGGCAGTTTACCTCATGTGCGTGTTTGGAAAATGCTTCTGCACTGGTCATCATGCCTGCAGTTTTCTCTTCCAGCTCTCCTAGCCTCTGTCCTCTTTCGTCAAGTGCAATCCGTGCACGGGTCAGCTCTCCCATCACCCCTCCAGCAGCGCCTTTCATCCCTTCTATACTACCTGGTCCAGGAATGTGTTGCGCAAGGCTGCGGGATGCTTTTCCTGCTGAAGCTTCCCCAACTGAGAATATAAGCAACAGCAATTTAAAACATTTTGTCAGTAATTCAAACAGTCAAGCTTGTCACCAAGACAAAGTACTAATATTACATTCTACTGTCATAATTCTCATTAAAAGAGAGTCTTATTTGGTCCAGTCATATATGTATTTGGAGATGTTAGCACTTAAGAAAAATGCTAAGAAAGAGACTGTGAGATATATTGTTATCATAGGCCTTTTGTATGTGTGTGTGTTCCATACAATATGGCATTATTGCATTTCTTGATGCTGAATTGGAATATTCAAATACGTGATTTCATATTTAACCCATATTAATGTCTGTTCCAACCTTAGGCCTGATCATTTGCTTAAATTTCTGCCTAAGTTTTTATTTCAGCCTTCTCGGTTCACCTTCATGTATAAGCCTTTGTAGGCCTCCAGTTCTCTTTCTCTCTCTTTCTGTCTCTCTCTCTCTCTAAATACTGAAAAATGGGGTATATGAATATATGAATAATGGTTATGTATGTTAAAAAATTGATCTATAAAACAAATATAACATTTACCCATATAAGTTACATATGTTGAAAATTTGTGGCTGGGCATGGTGGCTCACGCCTGTAATCCCAACACTTTGGGAGGCTGAAGCGGGCAGATCACCTGAGGTCAGGAGTTCCAGACCAGCCTGGCCAACATGGTGAAACCCTGTCTCTACCAAAAATACAAAATTAGCCGGGAGTGGTGACATGCACCTGTAGTCCCAGCTACTGGGGAGGCTGAGGCATGAGAATCTCTTGAACCAGGGAGGTGAAGGTTGCAGTGGGCTATGATTGTGCCACTTTAAAGCCTGGGCAACCAAGTGAGATTCTGTCTTTTTTATTTTTTTAAGGAAAAAAACAGCTATTTTGGCAGAAATTTAGTTAGAATTCCCAAGGATGTAATATTGGAATAGATTCTATAATTTTCTTAAATAAGAGTGGATGGAATCTAATATTTTTTAAATAATAGCCTTACTGAGATATAATTCACATAACATCCATTTAAATGTTGTTTTTAGTGTATTCACAAAGTTGTACGACCATCACCACTATCTGATTGCAGAACATATACATAACTCCAAAAAGAAACCCCATGCTCATTGGCAGTCTCTCCCTGTTCCTTCCTTGCCTCAGCCCCTGGCAATCATTAATCTACTTTCAGTCTTCTTTTTTTATTATTATTATACTTTAAGTTTTAGGGTACATGTGCACAATGTGCAGATTTGTTACATATGTATCCATGTTTGTGTGCTGCCATGTTGGTGTGCTGCACCCATTAACTCGTCATTTAGCATTAGGTATATCTCCTAATGCTGTCCCTCCCCCCTCCCCCCACCCCACAACAGTCCCCGGAGTGTGATGTTCCCCTTCCTGTGTCCATGTGTTCTCATTGTTCAATTCCCACCTATGAGTGAGAACATGTGGTGTTTGGTTTTCTGTCCTTGCAATAGTTTACTGAGAATGATGGTTTCCAGTTTCATCCATGTCCCTACAAAGGACACGAACTCATCATTTTTTATGGCTGCATAGTATTCCATGGTGTATATGTGCCACATTTTCTTAATCCAGTCTATCATTGTTGGACATTTGGGTTGGTTCCAACTCTTTGCTATTGTGAATAGTACTGCAATAAACATACGTGTGCATGTGTCTGTATAGCAGCATGATTTATAGTCCTTTGGGTATATACCCAGTAATGGGACGGCTGGGTCAAATGGTATTTCTAGTTCTAGATCCCTGAGGAATCGCCACACTGACTTCCACAATGGTTGAACTAGTTTACAGTCCCACCAACAGTGTAAAAGTGTTCCTATTTCTCCACATCCTCTCCAGCACCTGTTGTTTCCTGATTTTTCAATGATTGATTGCCATTCTAACTGGTGTGAGATGGTATCTCACTGTGGTTTTGATTTGCATTTCTCTGATGGCCAGGGATGATGAGCATTTTTTCATGTGATTTTGGCTGCATAAATGTCTTCTTTTGAGAAGTGTCTGTTCATGTCCTTTGCCCACTTTTTGATGGGGTTGTTTTTTTTTCTTGTAAATTTGTTTGAGTTCATTGTAGATTCTGGATATTAGCCCTTTGTCAGATGAGTAGGTTGCAAAAATTTTCTCCCATTCTGTAGGTTGCCTGTTCACTCTGATGGTAGTTTCTTTTGCTGTGCAGAAGCTCTTTA